>NC_091296.1:48944379-48981879 GCF_038502225.1 Cherax quadricarinatus
GATGCCATACTGTTTGTTCTCTCCGGTAGAGACTTGGAGTGGATAAAAGTATGAAGATAGGGCAAACAAAATAGGGAAAATATCTAGAAATTGAGAGAATAGAAGGTAGCATTCTATTCTCTCGGAAGTATGCTGCCACCACTTGCTCTTTTAATAGTGGAAGAGATAAAAGTAGCTATAGTCATAGAAGGAGGTGGGGGAGATACGGTTTTTGGATTAGAGCAAGAAAAAACTCAGAAATACAGGATATATATAACAAGTTTGTGATCCTACCATACCATGGGCGGGAGTTGAACCCGCCCGTGGTCACAGTGGTGCCTGTGCTAACCTTCCTATGGTGTAGAAATATACCTAGTTGGATGAATCTTATTGTGGCTAGCTGGTCCAGTGGCTAACGCGACGGTCTGGAGTTTTGAGACTCTCTGACCGCGGGTTCAAATCCCGCCCGTGGTATCGTTTGTTTGCAATCGTGTCATTACGATTTCGCGAGTCAAGTTAAGATTGTGATCTTGATAAGTACTGGCACTTAGGCTAGCTTGGCCTGAAAATTGTGCAGCAGGCTCCTTATCAGGCGTCGTGCCGAATAGGTAAAATTTATGTATGCAATAATTTCCCAAAAATTCTGAAACTAATGAAAAAAAATATTTTTCATTGTGTTTGTTCATTAAATTATTGTAAGCTTCTCTAAAATATTTTTAGTTGGATTAGGCTAAATTAAATTGCGCTTTGTTATAACGTTTAGGTAAGTTTTTTAAGGTTCTTTTGGTACGAAATTATTAATATTTGTATTAACATAAATCAAAAACAATATATCAGAAAGGATTTAATTTTAAATGAGTTCTTGCTAATTGACCAGTTTTACCTATTCGGAAAAAAAATTCTATATCGTTAATCATTTCATCACTAAAAACATCCCCAGTCAGAATACTTCAGTCTCGAGTAGAAACTTATTCTTTAAGGTCATTCGAGTCTTCGAAATAAAAATCTAGCTTTTTATCTGCAGGAAATAAAAGTTATTGATTTCTGTTCTTTCTGTATAGTAGCTCTCCCAGGGTTTACATATTTATTCGAGTTGCCTTGTTTTCAAAAGGCCGTCACAAAGAGGTTAAATAAAACATTCTTTAACTACATCCACGAAGTTGTAAAACTTTTATCTAAATTTCAGGTCGAAGACCTAGAGTCCATTCGGATGAAATTAAAATCCCTTACGATGATCACTTTAACCTTGCATTGAAGCCTTTTGAATTTCGTTCCAAAGAAATTTCTCAATGAAGGTTCTTAGAAAGGTTTCTGAATTTTACAAGACCTGTTTTTCATGTCATCCAAGGAACTGGAACCAAACAGCCTATGTATCTGATCTTTTAGCCGTTACATCGGGTTTGATTTGCTCTTAACCTCCTTCCTTATTACCTCTACCAATGTTTATATGAGAGAGAGAGAGAGAGAGAGAGAGAGAGAGAGAGAGAGAGAGAGAGAGTAGACAAAGAAGGAAAAGAGAGAAGGGAGTTAGAGATACTAATACTGTCGATAGCTGAATGTTTCTGCGGCTCTTGCCTAGCGTAAATGATCAAAACAATCAAGCCGTGCAAAGGGTTTCATTAGAATTATAATTACCAATTTTACACAAAATTCTTGGGACCAGTTCACCAGGAAAGCAGTGATCTATAAAATTTTCTTGTCAGACTCTCACGCAGGCTGTCAACTGTCATGCTACATCCCTTACACACCCACAACATGCATTCGTTCTCTGCCTCTACGTGCACGAAACTCGGCTAGTTGCAGTTTTAATATTTTTGAAACACACTTACGGAGGTTTCATTATTTTTTGCGCTTGAGGAAAAACTGGTGTCCGAGATCGGCTATTAAGGAGAAATTACTGCTAAAGTATTTTCCTCTTCTCACAGCTGTACTGAAGAAAGTTCACTCCCACATATTAGTTGAAACTTTAATTGAGGTTTCTCTACACTTCTTCTAATCCTAAGTCATTTTTCTAAACAAATGTAAGTAGAAACGACGTGTGAAATTATTTTTTTAATTATTTATAATTACGGCCAAAAACAGCTTAAGAGTCAGATTTTTTAAGGAAATAGGATATGATTCACGTAAAGTGTGAAGAGAGTGAAAAAACGTAGCATGATGATAAGAGGAGACAAAGCAGCACAATAATAATAATAATAATAATAATAATAATAATAATAATAATAATAATAATTTTACCACAAGTACATGTATATGGTATACAGGCCTAGCTGACATCACTGACATACTACTATATAGAGAGCCCCTTGTCATGCTGAGTATTTAGTTCATTTTTGTCCCAGACACTGCATAGCGGCGAGTCATTTCACGGCTTAGTACATAAGAACATAAGAAAGAAGGAACACTGCAACAGACCTACTGGCCTATGCGAGGCAGGTTCAATTCTCCCACCGGCTTAAGCCAATGCCTTGACCTAGTGAGGTCAGATACGTCACTTAAGGGAGGAGCACGGTATCCGACCTAGTAGCTCCAGCTAGTCAGGTCCAACTTACACGCACCCACAAAGTAGCTTAGTAAACCTTTTGAGAAGGATAAACATCTAATAAAATAAAGAAAATTTAAATTCCTTTTCTGTTGAAATTTGATTCTATCACATGTGGTTAACTATATCTGTCAGTCTTCCACCTCATTTTGACGAGACGAATTACTAATAAAAAGCAGATATCACTGAAATTTGTAGTCTTTCCCTATCTTGTACAGATTTTATTCTCATTAGTTTCACATTATCTACGACAACAATACATGGGAAACAAATATGAGGAACAATTATGGTCTCGGTACTTTTCCCAGTTACTCTCCAGTAATCCCTGCCTCCAGTTTTGTCTAGTTTATGCCTCAATCTCAATTGAATTATAGTATCAATTGCCTTCTAACAATCCAGAAAAGGGTTTGTGTATATGTATCTGCACCTATAATTATTTTTAAATTTATTATTTACCACATACCCATCTGTAAAAGGCAATAAAAGTATTATAGAAGCACAAAATGAGTCAAATGGCTGGGCAATATCATTTATAGCTAAACATGTTTCATTGGTAAAGAACTATTTACTAATTAATGCAGTATAACAACAATAATGAGTTGCTAACATAATCATAAAATTTAATCACGAAAACTGTACAAATAATGTATAAGCTTACCTGGAATGGCTTCCGGAGGTTACCACCCCAGTAGCCTGGCCCAAAAATATTTTGCATTAACACATACACACAGTTTAAATGTTGGCATTAACATTTTATAAACATATATCGAAATAAAGGAATAAATAATAATAGTAATATTATTACTATTATCACGATTATTATTAATACTATTTGCTAGTTTTTTATAATAGAATGTGCAGCAGCTGTACTATTTTTAGCATCACTGACTTTCAATATCTATCTTTAACTTTTAGGAGTGGTGGCCTCTTCGTGGATGAAATATTATCATTTTAATTCTGTTTTTTGTTTCATCTAAAAAAAAAAGTCACGGACCAGGTCGAGGGGGCATTGACCCCGAAACCCCCACCAGGAATTGTTTTTAGTTGTGCTTCGGTTGGGATATTTTATGAGATTTTGGTGCATTGTACACAATTCATCCATTCTTATTTTACTCACTGACGAAATGTCTAATTATCAAGATGTGGCTCTACCCAAGGCAAAAACTGTTGCGTTGAAGAATTTTTTTTTTCTATTTGAAAACAATATATGTTATTTCATTATGTGTTATTATCTCAGAAATAAATTATCTGAGTGTTAGCTGGAACAACTTCCTTAATTCTAAAGCAGTCACGAATATTGTTACTGATAATCAACAAGAAATTATTGTTTTATTAAAATTATGTGCATATTTTGTTTAAAATGACCTACAAAATATATTTCTTTAATTTTGATTTTTTGTGCATCAGTATTGCCACATAAAATAACAGAATTTTATTTATATATTTTTTTTATTTAAAGAGCTATCAGCATGAACTTCTGCAGACTCATCCTCTCATATAAACACTTTCAATACAAAGTCATTACAATCAGCTTGATTCACATTTAAAAAAAAAAAGTTTAAGCACATGAAAAAAAATACTTCTGAGTTTATTATTATTATTATTATTATTATTATTATTATTATTATTATTATTATTATTATTATTATTATACTAAAGCATAAAAGAGTAACTGCAAAACGATAGTCATCCTTCAAGTGAGTGCAGCACCTGTGCTTTTCTTAACATCATTGGGTTCCGACTCATAACGTCAGCCTTCAGCAGCCGGGTTCACCTTAACAAAGTTTCCAGCACTTGAAAAGAAACGGTACTTCTTAGTTATACTTGTTTCACGAGAGCATGAAATCGTGCCTTGATTTAATTACTTTTAAGAAGTGGAGATAATACTTTATTTCTTCGAAGGTCATCAGTAATTACTTAGCGGATGTTAGCTGAATTTTATATGGCTGTGCGCATCGGCTCATGTCCAAAAATACTGGGAAAACGGTTTATTCATTTTTTCCACAATTCAGAACCAAGCAGTTTTACAGGACTTGTTTTTCATTTGCTTTAAAGGCCTCTCTTAATAACATAATACTAAAGTTTGCATCACCTTTCTGGTGATGCAAGCTTCAGCGAGCATATTGCAAACACAGGTGTAGAATGACCTGCACACCTTGCCTAAATTTAACAATTAGTGGAGCAAGCAAAAGACAACAGCAGTATACCAGTTGTATTTCCTTCACCAAATAAACAAGCTGATATTTACAATATATACAGTTATGTAACAGTAAGTGTACAACACTGTGGTCAAAGAAGGCAGAATGAAAGCAAGAGAATGCACCGCGAAAGACCAGCAGCCCAGACCAACACTCGTGTCACAAGTGAAGCATATTGCTTCACAGCTTTGGCGGGCTTGTCTGTGATTGGCCGATGAAATGAGGTACTGATATAATGACGAGGCCTCTATTGTTCGTTAAATCCTTAGCACCTGGTTCGCTGGTCGGGAGTGTGACATGCGCCAAATAAAATGTAACATACTCGTAGCATGCCACAGAGCACAAAACCCTTTCCCAATCTGCAGTGGCTGCACCAAGCATCTACAACTGCTTCAACCCCTCCGTTAGCTAAGTTAGTGACGGGTTTATAAAACCTCTATCCTCTTTTCCGTCATCAATTGAGGGGGCAAGAGAGGAAGAAGAGATTAAGATATCTCACTCCCCCTCCCTCGTTTTCCCACATTCTCCACTGATTAATAAAACATGTATGCAACACCTGGGAATAAAATTAATGATGGTATTCACTACTGACAACTTTATGTATAACATACACTTGCAACACTTGACTATCTTTATTACCCTATCACTTAGCCTACACGGCAGGATTCTTCAGTCAAATGCAGGAGAATATATCACAAGATACAGCCAAAAAATTATAATATGGGGAAAATTACCAACGTTATTACTTTTACCTTACTTTAACTTGTCGGCAATTCTACTAACATTATTACTTCCTGTTGCTATTTCCAATGTTATGTTCCCTTGTTTGCGACTGAAGAAGCTTGCTGTGCAGGCGATAAATTTCTGCCAATATAGTTATTTAATGGTTGGACATGTGTCTTATTTATAATTTGCATATATTTATGAAGGTATTTCGCCAGCTAATGACTTTTTTCAATTCATTGCATATATTATACTGGATACTGAAAACACTGGATGGGTGTTCAAGCCCATACTTGATAAAACTGAAACAGATGCATGATAATAAAGACATTGTAGCTTGAAGAAAGGTGCAGTAAGTGACATAATCATCAGGCTTTTTCCTACGTTCTCTCCACGTCTACGTTAATGAATTTCATAAAGACGAATCCTTATTCCTGTAACAGGTCTTTTCTAATCTTTTCTCTAGTCGTCGTATCATCAGAAATTGCAAATGCCGTGCACATTCTTTCTGCAGTTTACCTAGACGAGACACTAGTGAAAGAAGGTGCACAGTCCTTCATAAGAATTCTATTGCTAAAGACGTCAGCAATATTCTGTAAAAAAAAGCTAATTCGAAGTAATCATATTCATTATCGTTACAGTACGGCACACTGTGTCCACTACGATGAAGGACATCATCAATAAGGAATGACACCAACACTTTCGAACCACTGCAGGGGTATGCACAATACCTTGCAGCTACTATTACAAAATAAAGTGGGCAAAGCATTCACAGAGTTCCACATAAACAGAATGGACGAACTGTATGACGCTTGTTTTTTCACACCGAAATTCCTAGAACCAATACACTAACAAGACCCTCACACGATTCATCGCCAAGGAAGAAGGCACCTACAGATGGATGATCGTAGCCTCATCACTCAACATTATCCAGTAATTTTAACCTAAAATAAGGGATTCTGTAACATAGCTAAGCCTCTTGCCAGGAATCTCATAGAATACTTAGCTGTTAGCAATAGTTCATATTTATACAAGAATGGAAGAGCACTACAGTAGGGCCATTGACCCACTTCTAAATAATTAAATTGTCCAATCTATTATTAAAGCTACCCAATCAAACCTAACTTAACTTCTCGTCTAACTACACTCCTTATTTATAGACTCAGTCTCCGTCTCCGGTTTATCTGTACGTAACTTGATAAAGTCTTGTGTGGGCGTTATGTCATAAATATGGATCTCGATATACTGCATTTGTGTCTCATTTCCATCCAATTTAAGGTATCGTCACCGTTGGGTGAGACCCATTTGTAGAAGCAGGTCATGCCTAAGAGTCGAGCAAGGGGTTAGCAATGGGGTTGCAGAAGTCATCTTCTGTACCGAGAGTCAATGAAGGTGCTGTGCCAATCATAGATAATTACATTAATGGTTTTCAACAACATCGACAGTTATGAATAAGGCAAAAATACAGCACGTAGGCATCTGTTTGATTTTGAGATAAGCATTTTATCGGGATTATACCACGGATTATACACTCGTGTGTCTTTTTAATACCAGTTTTCCTAGTAGTGATTGACAGTATTTCAGAGTTTACCTTACAAAGTCATTATTTTCTTTGTTCTCAGTGGGAGATTTGTGACGTGTTCACTTTCTGATATCTGAATTCAACCTAGCTTGCCGCCCTGCCCAACGCCCACTAGTTCACCTTCCGCACAATAGAACTGCTGACTTCACCTTTATATCTATTCTTTACTACACATTACAGCAAGGAATAACACAAGGTTGCTTCCTTGTTGTTTAGCAGTATACTAAAAGTCATAATGTCCCAGCTTGTAGGAAAATTGGGGCGCAGTTCTTCCCTAATTTTCCTGCTATGGCGAAAAGAGTAATTACTTTCGTTTAACCTCGTTGTGTACTTGAATAGGAACTCTAGCAAAGAGAGGAAGGCGTGCTTCTTGACGCTATGGTATATACATATGTTCCTCATAAAACTGTTTGCGAGGAAGGAAGAGTCCACCAGCCCCTTGCAGGAGGGCTAAGTCCCTCTGAGGGCTGAGGGGGAAGGGGCTGAGAGATATCCCTTTTACAGGAAAATTTTCTCCACAATAAT
Source organism: Cherax quadricarinatus (assembly GCF_038502225.1). Taxonomy (NCBI): domain Eukaryota; kingdom Metazoa; phylum Arthropoda; class Malacostraca; order Decapoda; family Parastacidae; genus Cherax; species Cherax quadricarinatus. The sequence continues at coordinate 48,951,929 of NC_091296.1, forward strand.
TATAATCATAATATTATTATTAATACTATTATTATTATTATTATTATTCTTAGTAGTTGTAGTAGCAACAGTAGTAGGAATCTCGATGAAAAAGCTTTTATTTGCTGCCTGATTTTTATTTATTTTTTTAATTTTTCTAATTTTTCATTTATATTTCTTTCATAGTAAGAGGAGGCTCCATCAGAAATGCTTCACTGGTGTACGGTAAAAACCATTACGATGTGGCCAGAAGAGGTGAGATAACCTCCAGAAGCCACTGCCGCTTGACTTTGAAAAATCAGAAAAGGTACCTCATGCTAAGAAGGTGGGAGAGTGTAAACTCTAAGTATGTAGGTGAACATTGACAATTTTACATGGGACATAATGTGTTATCTGTATTTCTTTTAAATCATGCGAGATAAATTTTAAATACAAATTTACCTCTTCAGAATAGCTTTAATATTTAATGACTGATGCTTCTCATAGACAGGATAGTACCTGTTAAGGTTAATTAATGTGCAGGAAAGTTTGTCAGTGTACTAAATTCGGTTCTTGAAATAGGCCCCAAGAGTGGAGAATGTTTCACCTGATGCAATGTAAACTGTCAACCCTGGTGTGCTTTACGGCCAGTTATTGGTCTACATTACTGGTCTACATTAGTCTCAGTTTGTCAATATTATTAGAAATAACATTGATTTTCATTCAGTAACTAAATAATTATTAGTCGAGTTGCTTTCAAAATATTTAACATTGATACATTCAATAAGAGCAGTGACACCCAGTAATTTAGAATGTTTTGGAGTATATTTGAAATTTTACTGACATTAATAAAAAAAGCAACCGCATGATTCAGATTATTTAGAAAAAAAGCGTTTTCAGATAGGCTTCAAAACTTTCGGTACTGGTGGGTTTTAATGCACTAAAACTTAGTTTTCACTCTGTGCTCAGTGAATATTTAATAGCCAATTTTATTAAAAAAAATAGATTCCACGTGATTACTAGAGAAAACCTCTTCAGTTTGGCTTCAAAGACTAAGCGCCAGTGTATCTTAAACATAAGTAGGTTTTGTTGAATTAAGGCGCTGTGAAGGTACTATTTTGCGGAATTACAAGAATAATACATTAAATAAGATATGCTTAATTTTCTCAAAATCAAATATTTTTCATTTAGGAATGAAAATCCTCAATAGAATGGAACTGTATAAAGATAGCTGAGAACTACTAAAAATTTCTTTTTTTGGGCTCTTTTTTTTCACGAGTTTAGAGAATCCTTACATTCTATATTTTTGTTCAACTTTACGTTAGAGCCATGACATTGTTAACTACATTCAATGTTCATATCTTCCGCATACTTTCTCCATGGCTTTCGTTTATGTCTTCAGAGTTTCATGTCTAGTGAACTATTACTAGGTAAAGGTTCGTAGAACAAATGACAAGTGCAGGTATCTCAGCATATTTTTATAATAATCATTTCAGAAATTAGTTTCTGTGTGATAACTTTAAAACTCCTCTTGTGAGCGGCATTAAAACTTCAGCCCTCGTGTATACTGTTTAAAAGAAGGTTGGTATGTGTAATAGAATAGGATGGTTCAGTTTAGCCATTTTAGTCACAAAGCAGAAAAGTGTTTGGAGCATCATGGTAACCTCCTCAAGGAGAGTAGAGAGTACCATGAAGAGAGTACCCTGGGGTTGAGCTCTTAATGCAAAAAAACTAGACTTACCCTCACCTTCCGTGGACTAATTCGTAATGCCTCCCTTTACCTATTCAGTATATGATCTATATAGGCGTAAGTCAAATCTATCTTCAAAGGATGAAACAATTTTTTGACTTCTGTTCCATCCACAGTATAATATTTTGATGCAGGAGAGGTACTGTAACCTGTTTCAGCCATGGTGTTGTGACTTGTTCTAGCAATGGTATTGTGACTTGTTCTATCCATGGTATTGTGACTTGCCCCATCCATGGTATTCTGACTTGTTCCATCCATGGTATTCTGACTTGATCCAGCTATGGTATTGTGACTTGTTCCATCCATGATATTCTGACTTGTTCCAGACGTGGTATTCTGACTTGTTCCATCCATGGTATTCTGACTTGATCCAGCTATTGTACTGTGACTTGTTCCAGCCATGATATTGTGACTTATTCCAGCCAAGGTATTGTGGCTTGTTCCAGCCATGGTGCTGTGACTTGTTCCAGCCACAATATTGCTAATTTATTTTTCATTGCAAAGTACATGGGCGTTATGATTATTAATGTTACTACTACCACCACCACCACCACTACTACTAATACTACTACTACTACTACTACTACTACTACTACTACTACTACTACTACTACTACTACTACTACTACTACTACTACTACTACTACTACTACTACTACTACTACTACAATTATTATTATTATCGTGTGCATCTTGACAGAGAGAAAGTTTACTCAGACTAAATCAAGAGATACTCAAGAGAGTTGAATATTCCCAGCATTCACTGGCACAGGTCCAGCTGGTCCTGACTCATGGAATAACAAAATTCACGAGCAAACAATAAAATGGATTTTTACCATTGTGAAATTTATTTGTTCACAACTTAGTAATAATGTTTCAGGATTAAAGGACCGACCAGACACGCACGAAGAAAGAAGCTGATTCATATTGCAATAAGGTAAGGGATTAACTCACTCTCTCTCTCTCTCTCTCTCTCTCTCTCTCTCTCTCGCTCTCTCTATCTCTCTCTCTCTCTCTCTCTCTCTCTCTCTCTCTCTCTCTCTCTCTCTCTCTCTCTCTCTCTCTCTCTCTCCTTCTCTCTCTCTTTACACAAGAGTTATACAGGATTAGGTTAAGAGGTCCTACCTTTATTTACATGGCAAGAGCTATTACCTACAACAACTCGTTTGAAAACAGTTTTATTGTTATGACATACGAATAGAGAGTAAGATGAACTTGGAGCCATCTATGGGCCGGCAACTTAATTTAGTCAAGTGAACTTATGAATGTCATTATTCGGAACGATCACGTTCCGTACTGCAGCCATCCTAAGAAAGAATGATCTCAGATGAAGTTATTTCCTTCAGAAAGGATCAACCAGAGTGTAGTTGCTGTTTACTGCCCGTTTCGTTGTATAGAAGATCTCTTCTCGTTGTCTGCGAAGTGGAGCCAAGTATAGTACCTTGACAGTATTGCCCTTGTGCATAACAGTAAGGATACCCACCCACAATCCTCCCGTGTTGTAGGCTTTCCTGAAATGACGGATCTGTTCATGCCTTTTATTTCCCAATTTTACACAAATAACCCGCACATAGAAGACAGAAGCTTGTGTTAACGGTCCGGTCTGACTTGGACCATTTACAATTTTATTTAAGAAATTGATTTCCATGCAGTAACTGGAGAATTCCTTATCTTAGCGACATGATCCCATAAGCGCTGGAGTACAGTATCTTACCTGGAGAAGGTTAGAATTGATTTTCGGCTGTGTAGGTGGTAATCTTTCAAAAAAAAAAACGGAAAATTTGTATATGGGATTTGAAGAAATCACTTGTGAATGCTTCAACCGATCGTCTTCAAACCGTGATGCTTTATAATGCAAATGAACGTAGACAGTACTACGAAGTCGGCAATATGGGTGAAAGGACAAGTGCATACATTTAGGATGTCTTTTGTTGGGTACGTTTCTGTCGAGGGACCGAAACGTAACTAAAACGTACTCCAAGTGCATCTTCTGAACTGTTTTAAACAAAGTTCTGGTGGTTTTTTTTAGTGATAATGGCCTTTTTGCAATAGTTAGGGACGACGACTTCTAACTTCCTCTAAACCTTGAAACCTGGTGTTTTTTAGTGGAAGACTCGAATTGTCTTTGTGCTATTTAAGTGCTAGTCTGTCATTTTTAATAAAGAAGCTAGAATATCAATTTCCATGTGATAATTTGTGGATGCCTCTTGTGTTTGGCCTCTGATCATCAGTGCAATTAGTTAATTGTATTAGACTCTTATGCCGCCATTAGTACTTTTTTTCGTACATTGAATTAGGGAAGAGAGTGACTGGAATTAGGAGATATGGGAATATATTTGTCGAATCACACACCTACTGAAACACATCTAATTACCAATAGGTTAGGTTAGGAAATGTTCGTCAGGAAACAGGACAAGTGTTAGTCAGATGACCCGCCGTTGGAGCTTTTGGTCATCTGACCGAGGCTTTCCGCTGGTTTACCTGTCCACCCCTTTTAAAATAATGGTCATTATAAGCATTTGATTAATTATTCAATAATCACTAGCAATATCAATAACTCAGATATAAACTGGAATGATATTTGTAATTATTACGAAGGAAATAGGATGACTAGTATGAGAGAGACTTGTTACTTACCTTAAAAAAGACTCTAGAGAGGGGCAAAAATATTCTAGCTCTGGTCCCCATCCAGAGAGAGCAAACTAATTCAGTGCTGTAAGATGTGAATAAAGTCAGGTTACAGTGTCCATAACATTACTCGAGAAACAGTTGAAGCAAATATTAGAGTGAATGTTACAATGTGATGCTAAATCTTGCAATGAATGTTACAATGTCATGTTTCCATTCTTCTTAAACATCTTTTCTGCTCCATGCATGAATGGAATGTTGTGGTGCGACTTTTGCATCCTTGCAAATTTCGTTCGTTTCTTTTTAATGCATGAAAGGAATGCGTGTATCATTAGGTAGATGTGTGTGACTGTGGTTAAAGACACGTAAGTAAACACATTGGTCATTTTAAAATAAATACATATAGTCCTGGAAGTGTATTTACTTCAGGTCCGAAACGTGCTAAATTATAAGTGTTTTCTTAAGGGTCTTTAACCACAAGTTGTCGGTACTGTATGCCAGGTTTTCACCAGATGTGTGAGTATTGAGGCATGTATGTGTGCAAGGAGGCAGCTACGTGTGTCGTGTAGCATACTTGTTGAATTAAAAATTCTTTAGTGACCGCTGGTGACAAAAAAAAACTAGATTTGTCAAAATTGTCATACATTACATTACTGAAGCTAAGAGGATTTAGGAAGGGTGAGGGAGGCGCAGCTTAAGTGTTTACGTTGCAGCTTACAAGTGAATAATACTTGCACAAGGGATCAGAACTGTTTGTAGCATTTATAAATTTGTAAAAATAAATAGAATGGACAGGGCAGCAACGTGGCAGAAGTTGCAATGTGTTTGTAGAAGAGGTAGAAGGTTACTTAAAGGGGTAATGAAATTTTAATTTTATGCGGAAAATGAGGCTCAGGTTAGGGCATGCATAAAAGGAGTGTCTGTATACAACGATATGTGATGTCACAATGATTGTTTAATCTATTTATTGACGTTCCTGTAAAAGAAGTGAATGCTGTGAGACTGTGGAATTGAGGGTTTAAATTATGATGATTGTGATACGAAGTGGGTGTTCTTTCACTTTCTCATTACTGATGACGCAATTCTTATGGAAGATTCTGAATAAGTGGTTGCAAAGGTAGGTGTAGAAGTTTCGAAGAGTGTTGAACCGAGAAAAATAAAATTGATCATCAAAAGAGGTTTTCGCAGGAGGGGCCTGCCCTTGGGAAGAGGCCTGCTGGCGGGATGGCATGGAATGATGGTGCCCAGTAGGGGCCTGCTGGGCAGTGTTGCTGGTCTGCAGCCGCTTTACCCAGTGATTCTGCCTTCTCGGCCACCTTGCCGTTTGGCCCCGCTGTTGGCCGCGCTGCTGCAAGCCAGTGCCTGCCCTCTGATGCCACTGCTGGGAGCCCAGTCCCGGGAACTCGCTGGTATTGCTCACCTGCGGCATCCGAGGTGCTGCGGTCGGAGCCCATACTGACTGTTGCTGGGTAGTTCCAAGGTTGGGCGTGACCGGGGGTGCCAGGCCGCTCCGGTGACGAGCTTGATGCCAGTGCTGCACCATCACAGGACAGCTCTGGTTCCAGGCAGGGTGCCTCTTTGAACAGCTAGCACACTTGGGCTCCGGCCGAAGGGCCTCGCTGGTTGGTTGCCTGAGAATTGCAATGCAGTTCAAGTCGTGTGCCTTGCTGCACACACCACACTTGTTCCCTCGCTGGCAGGTGGCTGAAATATGATTGAACCCCTGACAGTCGAAACATTGCAGTGGGCCCGACAGGTACGGTCGGGTCTTGAACCTTCCCCAGACTCCAAGGTCCAGGTGCGTGGGGAGTGGTCCTTTGTGGTGTATCAGCACCTGGCGGGTGGGCACGTTGCTCACCTTGGCAGTGAGTCGCTCTGCCTTGACAATGTTGGGCACTTCCAAAATTAAGTCCAATGGGAGGGGCACAGATACGTGTAAGAGCACCCCCTTTTATACCTTCTCCCAAGCAACCAGTTCCACCATGCTGGGATGCGTCACAACCAGCCCTTTTAACTACTGGTATGAATCTTCGTCCCGAAGAATGACCAGAACCTCGTTCCTGAGAGTGAACTTGCAGCAGAACTTGAGGCGGGGTATGGCTCTCCAGATACCTCACAAACTCATAATCGGGAACATTGAATTTGTTGAATGCCATGGTCGGTTGTGCTCGAGCAGAGCGGGAATTCTTTCGTTCACGTGGAGTCAGCCATTCCTCATCCTCTGTGGTAGCCGATGCTACTAGGGTGAGTACCTGATGTGGCCCCCATCCCCGCCAGATAAGGAGTAGCCACAGTCTCCTGGTTTCCTCCCATGACCCCTATGTCCATCTGGGAAAGCTGCATGCGTGCACTGATGGGGCAGTGCCCTGAGGGTCCCGCCATTACCAGGTCCCCTTGGGAAGCAGCTGCCGCCTGAACCAGCGGCGGGGCGGCAGATACAGCAGTCTCAACAGTGTCCTTAGCCTTCTTGGTGGGGGCTTCCATCTGCCCCATGTCGTCCTCCGACTCTTCCTCGCATTCCAGTAAACGTTTAGGCCGCTCTCCTGGGTCTGACATGGTGACTGTGGTCGTGGGAATAGAACCAGCAGCTGTACTGCTGACTGTGACCTCGCAGCCGCCCACAGGGGGCTCGTAGCTGTGAGGCACAGTGCCCTGGTCGGAGTCCTCAGCCACCCTTACGTGGCTCAGAGCGGATGCACTAAACACAATCCAACGATCACTAGAATAACACTACACTTATACTCACCCTAACGCACACGAGCACATAGCCCACCAGGAGCAACAACGGCGTAAATCTGCGAGTAAACTAACAAAGATGTTTATTCCTCGAAAAAAGCTGTATTCTTCCTCCTCTTGTACCGTCGTCCTCGCTCCGAATAGGTAAAACTTGCGATATTGGATTAAATAGCAACGCTTTTCTTGCCGTATATTGCAAGCGAAAATTTGTGTATTCAATAATTAATCTAAAATATATTTAGTTGCATTAGGCTAAATTAAATTGTGTTAGTTATAATAAGTTTAGGTAAGTTTTCTAAGATTCTTCTGGTAAAAAATTATTAATTTTTACGTTAATATAAATAAAAAAATATATCTTTAAACATATAAGAGAAAATTAAAGAAAGGACTTAATTTTAAATGAGTTCTTGCTAATGGACCAGTTTTACCTATATATTATATATATATATATATATATATATATATATATATATATATATATATATATATATATATATATATATATATATACACACACACTGGTAGTAGGTTGGTAGACAGCAACCACCCAGGGAGGTACTACCGTCCTGCCAAGTGAGTGTGAAACGAAAGCGTGTAATTGTTTTACATGATGGTAGGATTGCTGGTGTCTTTTGTCTGTCTCATAAATATGCAAGATTACAGGTACGTCTTGCTACTTCTACTTACACTTAGGACACACTGAACATACATGTACATGTTTATTCATGGTTTAGAAAGACACGTAAGCAAACACTATAAGATATTTATTAGAAAACGTTTCGGTCCTGGGACCTTGATCACTTCTAACATACAGAGGTAGAAAGACATTATATATAGGCGGAGAGTGAGGTGTGACGCACGTGACCTGAGGAATGTCATAAGAACATAAGAACGGAGGAACACTGTGGAAGGCCTACTGGCCCATGCGAGGCAGGTCCTTATCAAAACAACCTCTGCCTATGATGAGGACGGGTAGACGATGAAATCATGTGACTCCTGTGTTGTTGGGTTGGTGCTGCTTAAGTATCATGTATGCCAATGTTTTTGAAATTTTGTAGTTTCCAGTGTTGCGTTCTATATTGTCGGTGACGGCGATTAGTGAGGCTTCTAGGCACCGTCGGCGTCTGAGGTCTGGTTCGGTGAGAACGAGTTGTGCCTCATTCCAGTTCATCAAATGCCCCGTGGAGTCTCTGTGGAGGACACATGCGTACCTTACATCGTCTCTGTTAGAGGCATTTCGATGCTCATTCAGGCGGACTGCAAGATCTCTGCCTGTCTCGCCTACATATTTCTTGGGACAGAACCCACAGGGGATAGTGTAGACGCCTGCTGTAGAAGTTAGAGGTGTGGGGCTGCGTTTCGTAGTGAGGTCTTTGATAGATGATGTGTTTATGGTGGAAACGTTGATGTTACTCATAGCAAGTGCCCTGCGAGTATTCGTGGCAACATCGCCACATGGGAGTACTATGAACTGTTTAGGGGGCTGTTCCATGGGCGGTTTGTTGAGGATAGCTTGTGCCTTGAGTCTGCAATCTCGGATGAAGAAAGATGGGAACTGAAGACGTGTAAAGGCTTGTGTTATGTAAGTGCATTCTTCTTCTAGAAAACAAGGGCTGGAGATGCGAAGAGCTCTCAAGAAGAAGCCAGTGAGGATTCCTCTCTTAGTGCGGGTGTCTTGGTGTGAATAAAAGTGTATAAGATCGTGATTGTTGGTAGGTTTTCTATACACTTTGAAGAGAAGTTTGTCACTGTCGGGAGATCTGCACAGTAGAACGTCGAGGAAAGGAAGTTTGCCATCATTTTCGAGTTCAAGTGTAAACTTTATTGATGGTTCAACTGCATTGATCTTGTTGAGATGGGCCTGGATATTGAGACGTCTCGGATAGAAAACCAATATATCATCAACGTATCTTCGCCAGGTAACGGCGTTGGGAATGAGGGTGCTGAATTTCTTTGTCTCCAGGTTTTCCATGAAGAGGGTGGCAAGCACAGCACTGAGCGGGCTGCCCATTGCCATCCCAAAGCTTTGTTTGTAACAGTTGTCCTGATACTTGAAGAAGTTGAAATTAACACAAAGTTCCACTAGATTGATGAAATCTAGAAGAGGTAAAGGAAGGTCGTGGTTTTCAGTGAGCCTCTGTCTCAGAATGTTGATTGCAGCGTCAGTAGGAACGTTGGTAAAGAGGGCTGTGACATCGAAGGAAGCCATGCTTTTGTTTTTGACATTCAGGTTGGAAATTCGGGAGAGAAGGTCACCTGAGTGTTTGAGGTGGGCTTGACTGATGGTGCCCAGAAGCGCTGAAAGGTATTTGGCAAGGTGGCCGGCTAGTCTGTGTGGTGCACTCCCTATGCCCGAAGTGATAGGCCGTAGTGGGATCCCAACACCGTTACCTGGCTAAGATACGTTGATGATATATTGGTTTTCTATCCGAGACGTCTCAATATCCAGGCCCTTCTCAACAAGATCAATGCAGTTGAACCATCAATAAAGTTTACACTTGAACTCGAAAATGATGGCAAACTTCCTTTCCTCGACGTTCTACTGTGCAGATCTCCCGACAGTGACAAACTTCTCTTCAAAGTGTATAGAAAACCTACCAACAAGGACGATCTTATACACTTTTATTCACACCAAGACACCCGCACTAAGAGAGGAGTCCTCATTGGCTTCTTCTTGAGAGCTCTTCGCATCTCCAGCCCTTGTTTTCTAGAAGAAGAATGCACTTACATAACACAAGCCTTTACACGTCTTCAGTTCCATCTTTCTTCATCCGAGATTGCAGACTCAAGGCACAAGCTATCCTCAACAAACCGCCCATGGAACAGCCCCCTAAACAGTTCATAGTACTCCCATGTGGCGATGTTGCCACGAATACTCGCAGGGCACTTGCTATGAGTAACATCAACGTTTCCACCGTAAACACATCATCTATCAAAGACCTCGCTACGAAACGCAGCCCCACACCTCTAACTTCTACAGCAGGCGTCTACACTATCCCCTGTGGGTTCTGTTCCAAGAAATATGTAGGCGAGACAGGCAGAGAGATCTTGCAGTCCGCCTGAATGAGCATCGAAATGCCTCTAACAGAGACGATGTAAGGTACGCATGTGTCCTCCACAGAGACTCCACGGGGCATTTGATGAACTGGAATGAGGCACAACTCGTTCTCACCGAACCAGACCTCAGACGCCGACGGTGCCTAGAAGCCTCACTAATCGCCGTCACCGACACTATAGAACGCAACACTGGAAACTACAAAATTTCAAAAAACATTGGCATACATCATACTTAAGCAGCACCAACCCAACAACACAGGAGTCACATGATTTCATCGTCTACCCGTCCTCATCATAGGCGGAGGTTGTTTTGATAAGGACCTGCCTCGCATGGGCCAGTAGGCCTTCCACAGTGTTCCTCCATTATGTTCTTATGACATTCCTCAGGTCACGTGCGTCACACCTCACTCTCCGCCTATATATAATGTCTTTCTACCACTGTATGTTAGAAGTGATCAAGGTCCCAGGACCGAAACGTTTTCTAATAAACATGTCAGTGTTTGCTTACGTGTCTTTCTAAACCAACTTGTCGGTATTTATTACCAAGGTTTATACCATGTTTATTTATACACACTGTCTGAGTTTCCTTTGATTTTATCTTAATAGTTCTTGGTCTTATTACTTTTCCTTTTATATCCATGGGGAAGTGGAATAAGAATTCTTCCTCCGTAAGCCATGCGTGTTGTAAAAGTCAACTAAAATGCCGGGAACAATGGGCTAGTAACACCTTTTCATGCAATAATTGTCAAAGTGGGAAGTCTGAATGTGCGTAGATGTTGTGCTAATGACAAGAAAGAGATGATTGTGGATGTTATGAATGAGAAGAAGCTGGATGTCCTGGCTTTAAGTGAAACAAAGCTGAAGGGGATGGGAGAGTTTCAGTGGAGAGGAATAAATGGGATTAGGTCAGGGGTTTCAAAGAGAGTTACAGCTAAAGAAGAAGTAGCAATAATGTTGAAGGATAAGTTATGGCAGGAAAAGAGAGACTATAAATGTATTAATTCAAGGATTATGTGGAGTAAAATAAAGGTTGGATGTGAAAATTGGGTTATAGTAAGCGTATATGCACCTGGAGAAGAGAGAAGTGTAGAGGAGAGAGAGAGATTTTGGAAAATGTTGAGTGAACGCGTGGGGAGTTTTGAACCAAGTGTGAGAAAAATGGTGGTTGGGGATTTCAATGCTAAAGTAGGCAAAAATGTTGTGGAGGGAGTAGTAGGTAAATTTGGGGTGCCAGGGGTAAATGAAAATGGGGAGCCTTTAATTGAGCTATGTGTAGAAAAATATTTGGTAATAAGTAATACATATTTTATGAAAAAGAAGATAAATAAATATACAAGGTATGATATAGCACGTAATGAAAGTAGTTTGTTAGATTTTGTGTTGGTGGATAAAACGTTGATGGGTAGGCTCCAGGATGTACACGTTTATAGAAAGGTAACTGATATATCGGATCATTATTTAGTTGTAGCTACAGTTAGGGTAAGAGGTAGATGGGAAAAGAGGAAAATGACAACAACAAGCAAGAGGGAGGTGAAAGTGTATAAACTAAGAGAGGAGGAAGTTCGGGTGAGATATAAGCAACTATTGGCAGAAAGGTGGGCTGGTGCAAGTATGAGTAGTGGGGGAAGGGGGTTGAAGAGGGTTGGAATAGTTTTAAAAATGCAGTATTAGAATGTGGGGCAGAAGTTTTTGCTTATAGGAGGGTGGGTGCAGGAGGTAAGAGAAGTGATTGGTGGAATGATGAAGTTAGCTTATGAGAGGTTTTTACAAAGCAGAAGTGTTATAAGAAGAGTAGAGTATATGGAGAGTAAACGAAAGGTGAAGAGAGTGATGAGAGAGTGCAAAATTAGAGCAGTTGATAGTGGGAGAGGCACTATCAAGAAATTTTAATGAAATTAAGAAAAAAATTGGAGTGAGTTAAACAAGTTAAGAAAGCCTAGAGAACGAATGGATTTGTCAGTTAAAAACAGAGTAGGGGAGTTAGTAGATGGTGAGATGGAAGTTTTGTGTAGATGGCGAGAATATTTTGAGGAACTTTTAAATGTCGACGAAGAAAGGGAAGCAGTAATTTCATGCACTGGCCAGGGAGGTATAACATCTTTTAGGAGTGAAGAAGAACAGGATGTGAGTGTGGGAGAGGTGCGTGAGTCATTACGTAGAATGAAAGGGGGTAAAACAGCTGAAACTGACGGGATCATGACAGAAATGTTAAAAGCAGTGGGGGGATATAGTGTTGGAGTTGTTGGTATTTTTGTTTAATAAATGTATGAAAGAGGGGAAGGTACCTAGGGATTGGCAGAGAGCATGTATAGTCCCTTTATATAAAGGGAAGAGAGACAAAAGAGATTGTAAAAATTATAGAGGAATAAGTCTACTGAGTATAGCAGGAAAAGTGTACAGTAGGGTTATAACTGAAAGAATTAGAGGTAAGACAGAATGTAGGATTGCGGATGAGCAAGGAGGTTTCAGAGTGGGTAGGGGATGTGTAGATCAAGTGTTTACATTGAAGCATATATGTGAACAGTATTTAGGTAAAGGTAGGGAAGTTTTTATTGCATTTGTGGATTTAGAAAAGGCATATGATAGAGCGGATAGGGGAGCAATGTGGCAGTTGTTGCAAGTATATGGAATAGGTGGTAAGTTACTAAATGTTGTAAAGAGCTTTTATGAGGATAGTGAGGCTCAGGTTAGGGTGTGTAGAAGAGAGGGAGACTACTTCCCAGTAAAAGTAGGTCTTAGACAGGGATGTGTAATGTCACCATGGTTGTTTAATATATTTATAGATGGGGTTATAAAAGAAGTAAATGCTAGGGTGTTCAGGAGAGGGGTGGGATTAAATTATGGGGAATTGAATGCAAAATGGGAATTGACACAGTTGCTTTTTGCTGATGATACTGTACTTATGGGAGATTCTAAAGAAAAATTGCAAAGGTCAGTGGATGAGTTTGGGAGTGTGTGTAAAGGTAGAAAGTTGAAAGTGAACATAGAAAAGAGTAAGGTGATGAGGGTATCAAATGAATTAGATAAAGAAAAATTGGATATCAAATTGGGGAGGAGGAGTGTGGAAGAAGTGAATGTTTTCAGATACTTGGGAGTTGACGTTTCGGCGGATGGATTTATGTGAGGTTAATCATAGAATTGATGAGGGAAAAAAGGTGAGTGGTGCGTTGAGGTATATGTAGAGACAAAAAACGTTATCTATGGAGGCAAAGAAAGGGAATGTATGAAAATGTAGTAGAACCAACACACTTATATGGGTGTGAAGCTTGGGTTGTGAATGCAGCAGCGAGGAGGCGATTTGAGGCAGTGGAGATGTCCTGTCTAAGGGCAATGTGTGGTGTAAATATTATGCAGAAAATTCGGAGTGTGGAAATTAGGAGAAGGTGTGGAGCTAATAAAAGTATTAGAGGGCTGAAGAGGGGTTGTTGAGGTGGTTTGGTCATTTAGAGAGAATGGATCAAAGTAGAATGACATGGAGAGCGTATAAACCTGTAGGGGAAGGAAGGTGGGGATAGGAGTCGTCCTCGAAAAGGTTGGAAGGAAGGGGTGAGGGAGGTTTCGTGGGCGAGGGGCTTGGACTTCCAGCAGGCGTGCATGAGCGTGTTCGATAGGAGTGAATGGAGACGAATGGCATTTGGGAGCTGACGATCTGTTGGAGTGTGAGCAGGGTAATATTTAGTGAAGGGATTCAGGGAAACCAGTTATTTTTATATAGCCGGACTTGAGTCCTGGAAATGGGAAGTACAACGCCTGCACTCTAAAGGAGGGGTTCGGGATATTAGCAGTTTGGAGGAATATGTTGTGTATCTTTATACGTATATGTTTCTAAACGGTTATGTTCTTAGCACTTCTGCAAAAACAGTGATTATGTGTGAGTGAGCTGAAAGTGTTGAGTGATGAAAGTATTTTCTTTTTGCGGATTTTCTTTCTTTTTGAGTCACCCTGCCTCCGTGGGAGACGGCCGACTTGTTAATATATATATATATATATATATATATATATATATATATATATATATATATATATATATATATATATATATATATGCAAAACAACCACTCTGAAAGAATAGAGAAATTCCAAGCGCTTTCGTGACTACTCACATTATCAAGGAACTATGAAAGTAAAGCATCCAAGGAAGCTATATAAGGGGTCTGGCCAGCACCTCACTATCAGATCCCACAACGGTTAAACACCTGACGCGCGCCGACCCAACTTGGATAGGTCCTTTGCACAACTCACCCACAAACTATTCTACCCAAGAAAATTTAAAAATTTATTTGTCCAGTGTATTATTAAGTTCTTCCCAAATTCTATTAATTATAAATGGATCTAATTTATATAAACCAAAGGAAATATTCATATTATTGTCAAAACTGCTTTTTATGAAACAAAATTCAATTATATTCCTGTCGACCATGGACTTGCTTGATACTACTTTCTCAATTTTTTGAAAATCAATTGGATGGTTAAAATCTCTTACATGAATAAATAGAGCATTGGAATCTTGTCCAGTTCTAATGCTATATTTATGTTGTTTTAACCTTAGTTCGAGATTTTTACCAGTTTGACCGTAATAAACTTTATCGCAAATTTTACAAGGAATCTTATAGACACATCCATCAGCATTTTGGGGGGAATTCTTTATCAAAAGTTTTTTTTACTGTATCAAGATTTTTGAATACAACTTTAATATTAAAAGTCTTAAGAAGAGAAGGCATATCAACCAAGTTTTCATGGTAAGGGAGAACCAACATATTTTTAGTTGAATAAGGCTGGTTGTCCCTTTTTGGATTGTAAAAAGTATTTCTAGCAACTTTAAAAGATTTATCAATTATATATCTTGGGTATTTTAAATCATTACCTATTTCATAAATTTTGGATATTTCCTCATCTATGAACTCAGGACTACAAATTCGTAAAGCTCTCAAAAACATTGATGAGAAAACAGACAATTTGACTCTATCTTGATGCGAGGAATAATAGTGGACATAGGAACAGTTATTTGTAGGTTTTCTGTAAATTTTAAATTTGAATAGAATTTGGGAAGAATTTAATAATACACTGGACAAATAAATTTTTAAATTTTCTTGGGTAGAATAGTTTGTGGGTGAGTTGTGCAAAGGACCTATCCAAGTTGGGTCGGCGCGCGTCAGATGTTTAACCGTTGTGGGATCTGATAGTGAGGTGCTGGCCAGAATCCTTATATAGCTTCCTTGGATGCTTTACTTTCATAGTTCCTTGATAATGTGAGTAGTCACGAAAGCGCTTGGAATTTCTCTATTCTTCCTGAGTGGTTGTTTTGCATATTCTGAAATCACCTGTTTACTGTGATCTTATTGCATATATATATATATGTATATATATGTATATATGTATATATATGTATATATGTATATATATGTATATATGTATATATATGTATATATATATATCTTTCTTCTTTCTTTCAACACACCGGCCGTATCCCACCGAGGCGGGGTGGCCCAAAAGGAAAAACGAAAGTTTCTCCTTTTACATTTAGTAATATATACAGGAGAAGAGGTTACTAGCCCCTTGCTCCCGGCATTTTAGTTGCCTCTTACAACACGCATGGCTTACGGAGGAAGAATTCTGTTCCACTTCCCCATGGAGATAAGAGGAAATAAACAAGAATAAGAACTAGAAAGAAAATAGAAGAAAACCCAGAGGGGTGTGTATATATGTGCTTGTACATGTATGTGTAGTGTGACCTAAGTGTAAGTAGGAGTAGCAAGATATCCCTGTTATCTTAGCGTGTTTATGAGACAGAAAAAGAAACCAGCAATCCTACCATCATGCAAAACAGTTACAGGTTTTTGTTTCACAGTCATCTGGCAGGACGGTAGTACTTCCCTGGGTGGTTGCTGTCTACCAACCTACTACCTACAATATATATATATATATATATATATATATATATATATATAATTAAGTATTCACTGCATATCCAAGACATTAAATTAAATACAATGGCAGTGGAATATTGCAGCGACATATTGAGAGCATCACGTCCGTCCACAATGAACAAACCAATTTGCAGTTTTAATAACTTTTGATAAAATAAATGGCTGTACATCGACAGAAAAAAAGGCACTCACGGAAAGGGACTGGCTCCATTCTATCCGTTAATTTTATTTTTTAAGTAAACAAATACCATATTTATCATCAAATATGATATGAACTTTTACCAAACCATAGTTCTGAAACATCTTGAGATAAGTGCGGCATCTATTAAAAATATTACTATGAAAAATTAATGAAAAATAGAAAATCCTTTCATTATATTCGTAGTTAATTGTAAAACCCGTAATCGTAGAAGGGTAAAGGATGGTCAATCAGCAAGGAGGAAACTATAGCTAGTGAAGGTAATGTACGAGAGTAATGTGGAGTGGGAATATTACGAAAAGGATACGCTGGGCAGAAATTAATAAATGGGGTTTCGAGTGATATAATACCTTCAGGCCCACAAGACAAATTCATTTCATATCAAACCCTTCCCACTAAATATTTGTCCCCCTATTCTTAAATCTATCTAAAATTTGCTTTCAGTTGGTGTCTAACTCTTTAACTGGTGTCTATCACTGAGTTACGAAGCTTGTGAAAAGATTTACCAAGCAGAACTTCGTGGCTTGCCTATGACGCTGCTGTTTCTTCCCAAATTCTAGAAGAATTCGTGGTACATCTTTTCACATACTACTCAAAGTAGAATAGCTCATAAACTAAAGATATGTTGTAATAAATGACTATCAGAGAATGAACAGAAGAATGGGTGGGTACACGAGCCGTGATTCTGGCATGTAGCATGCCCAGCGCTGCATTACTGAGCTATGAAGCTTACAAATAGGAAAACATACCAGACAGCACTCACGTGAATTCCTGATTCAGCAGCACCAGCTGGGGCCCTACTGTCTCTTCCGGCAAACCCACTCAACGTCTATTCTCATACCCATAAAAGTTAATGGTCAACAATGATTGTCAATAAACACGAATGAATAGAGACTCGTACTGTGACCCTGGCATGTTGCAGGCCCAACGCTATAGGACTGAGCTACCAAGCTTATACGTACAAAGATATACCAAACTGTACTTCTGTGACTTTCCATTCTTCTTTTTACAGATTGACAGTGTTCTTTGTGCATTATCTTGAGTGATAGGCTATGTGGTTTGAGGGATATATACCATATATGAGAGTCCTATTTTAAGGTTGGGGACCTTGAGCACTTAGAAGGGAATATAATGAGCAGAGAGAGAGAGAGAGAGAGAGAGAGAGAGAGTAGCAGCACTGGTAGTCTTACTCATGAAACCAACGTTGGAAAAACCTTAACATTAGATAAGACAAATGTATAACTGTAAATGCATAGATTTAAATAGTATCAGCCTAGAGAATTGGTTGAAGCTTGCTTTGGACAAGAATATAGACAGGGTAGAATTTGAAGACCTGCTAAATATGGACCGATAGGACTACTGCAGCGTTCCTCCATATTTATACAATATCGCAAAACTTAAAAAATATTGTCCGACAAAACATCTTCCTTCCCTGCCGAAGCTACACTTGACGACCCCTACTCGAACATGGCTTTTGGCAAAGACCCCAGGTGCAGATTCAGCAAGTTGCTGTGACTGATCGTAGCTCTCGTTTCTGAAGATGAGACTGTAGATATACAACTCGTGGACTGTGTTTTTTCGGCAATGTTGTTGAGAATGGTAACATTATTTTTATTTTGATTAGTGTTGTCAGGTTTTTTCTTCATGGCATGATCAACTTCATAGCTGTGGTTATCTTACTTTTGTTGACAAAACATTTGCTAATTTGTTTTTTACTTGACTCAGTGGATCATGGTTGGCGCCTCTAATTACATGCTGTCATAGACGACACTTCAACCTACTACATGGGGAACATGCACATTTATGTTACAGTCCGCCTCCAGCCATGCTACAAGTTGATAAGTCTGAAGCAGTAATGTGGGAAAATCTTGTGGCATAATTTCAGCCACATAGGACAGCCTGGATTTGTAGATTTCCGACCCTTGGCACATTCGACCCCTTTTTTGTATCATGGTGACCCTGCAGAGAATGTGCTCACCAGTGACTATTTGAAATAATATCAAAAAATCATTTCAAGTTGGTTGCTCGAACAAGAGAGGGAGAAAGACATTTGGCTTCTAAATTGAAGAATGATGTTTTGGAGGATTAATAGAAGGGTGAGTTGTGTTTTTATGAACACTGATTCATCTGTCCTCCTGTTATATTAGCCGGACCTTCCACTGTACCTAAATCTTGGGAGGAGTAATCTAAATGAGAAGCCGTATGCACCCTTCCCTTTACAATGTTTCAAATTCCGAAAGTTTGATTATCAGAACTGCAAGTGTAAAGTGACCTATGACACTTGTTTGTGAAACCGAAATTGACACCGCTCACTCCTGTTCTGGAGCTGATGTGTGTCACAACTGTGGCGGTTCTGATAAAACTAATGACAAAACTTGTATGGTGGACATGAGGGGAAGTGTGCTTTGTTTATGATGAGAAACTACGTTTTCAAAAGAAAAGGAGGGCGTGTCGCCTGCACTTTTGCTTATCTATACAGCTGCAGCCACGAGCCACAGGACACCAGCACTAGTTGGGTCCTTGGTGGAACAGCCTCGTTTATTTTCTTTAATGACTCATACTGCTCATCTATCAGGCACCTTGCAGGTAGAAGGTGACCACAGGCCGTTTCTACCCACCTCTGCTGGTGAGGAAACTTCAGAATGTGTTTCACTCTGTGCTTCCAGTAGGGAACTCGATGGAAGCTCAAAATAACAGGGAAGAAAAACTGCTTTCTTAAAAAGAAACCCTCCTCCCTACCCTTGTGAAAGGGCTTTCACTGCCGCCTTCAGGTCTCGTTCCAAGTCTACTCTTATTATGACTCTGTACCTTCTGGCGCAGTTGCCATGATGGGTGTGGGTATTCTGATCAGTGTTACTGTTGCTGCATTGAGATCCGATTGCACTCCTCTCTGCAGACTTTGGCGATCTAGGTGTGGCTGCAGGATGACCTGATGGTGTGATCATTGTACTTCCCTGCAAATAAAGTTTTAGACCACTTAGATCTTGCTGGCTTAATTTGTGAGTTACACCCAACATTTTGATAATGTTGGACGTCAGTGCTACTGGTCTATATTCTCTTTTTTTTTACAGTTGTTTTACTGCCATCTTTATAGCTTTTATAGACTGAGGGACGACTCCATTGTTCGGCTTCCTTCTCCATAGAATATTTGAGGTACATGGTAATGGCTTTTGCAATTTTTGATGAATATAGAGTTCCACAAGTCAGGGCATGGGGCAGAGTGCATGGGAATGCAATCAGTAGTGTATTCGAAGTCAAATGGGGTTAAGGTTGTTTCAGAGAATATGGAGTTATGTACAGCATTCTGTAATTTGTTCATTATACATTCATTTGGGTCTTCACAATTTAGGAGGATTTTTGGTTCACTGAACATTGAATCTGAATTAAAATGGGATATTAGTATTTCACTTATTTTGATGTCATCAGTGTATATTCAATCTTCTTTAATCAAAGACCATACTTTAGTCATTATTTTGTACTTTGGTGAATGGTGTGTACCCATGATAAATGTTTTGGTGGAGAAGACGCTGTACTGCCGTGGTCAATGTTACGTTATCGTGGTAAATACAGAGAAAACTCGCACACAGGTGAGAGAGGGTTATCACGAAGTTTCGGTCCGACTTTGACTATTTGCAAATCACACTAACACAGGAAGGTGAGGGAGACAGCATATATATATGAGAGGAGGAGGAAAGATGAAAGTGGAGAAGTAGCGGTAGAGGTAATACGGGTTGAGAAAGTAGTAAACATTATGTACGGTAATGAAAGCATCACTCTCAGGCATGTAGCAAAACAGATTAGCTTGACGAGAGGGCAATTAAATTATAAAAAATCCTTCGTTGGCCAATCAATCCTGGTACAATTTAATGTAATTGAAATTTTCATGTTGACATGCGAAATAGTTTTCTGTAATTTATTATTCAGTGAGCAAATCTGGCCATTTAGTATTTAGACTGAGCATGAAAATAAAAATATATCCAAATATAATTATTTAATCAAATAATTTGATTTTTTTTATTCTAGACCAATTAATTGCTCCTGTTAGTTTGTTTTGCTTCAATCTGGATTCAAGAAGAGACTCTGAGAATGAAAGTAAAGAACAGACATCCGTTGCAGACCAAGTTTTCCTCTGGTCATGACTCGATAGAGCTCGACAGAGAGCGAAATGTTGCCTCAATGTTTTTACTATAACGTATGTTGAGGCTCTTAGTATATTTGACAGATCATTATGGGATAGGTTTAAAGTTTCTGCATTTTATTCTACAAGCTAATTTTTTGTTTATCCTATTTCAGCTTATTTTGAATCTTCATTGAAGTAAAAATCTTCATTATAGTATTTATTTTAGTGTGTATTCCATCACTAAGCAATGTACTTATAGAGATCGATATTTACAACAAACATACACCTCGAAGATAAATATTTACACTACATTTTGATCCTTCCAGTGCCACTATCAAGTGAAGACAAAGAGTAACTGGTAAAATGCCATTTGACGGATACGGCGAAGAGTTAAGGAGATAACTGAGGTAAGATGAGGGAAAAAAACATGGTCAGTTCAAGGCTAAAAACTAGAGCGAGTTGGAAAAAGAAATGGGAAAGACAAGAACTTGTGATTGACCTTAGGAGTTTTAAATACCAGAACTGATTCTTCAAGATGGAATCTGTGAAAACTAGAAGAGGGATAAGTTGTTCTCTCTAAGGACCTGTATATGGGAAGGCTACACTTTCAAAAATGGAAGGAAAAAAATATGCGTTCTGCTATCAATAAGGGGAACACTTACTTTGTGCTTTTCAGCATGTCGGAAAAGAATTGACCCATTGCACCAAAATACAGGAGAAGGCAATAGGAATAAGGAACAGAAAAAAAATTGGAAGTATTACTGAGAACTGGGGAAGAACTATAAACCAGAGTCCTAAGGAAATGAAGTTTAATGTTAAACAGGCACGTAGAAATATCACGAATATATATTTTAAAAGCATATGGAAGGTGAGAATAAATGTCTTCACAGAACAAGTGACTTTGGTTTAGACTGTACATTTAGATTTAGAATATTTTTTCATAATACTGTATATACATATTATACAATAAACGAAAATCCCATACAATTTACAAACAGCAAAGTTTATTAAATTAGGAGGACGGTGAAGACGAAAGAATGAAATGAGAAGATAAATTCCACTATCAAGATTTTAAACATGACAGATGCCGTGGTGCTGAGGAAGAAGCTAGAGCAGTTCTCTTCATAGACTGCTTCACTGTGACTAATAAAGTACTACAGTAATTATTCTAAAGACTATATTGATGTACCATAAAATGAGAATATTTATCTAACCCAGCATGGATTGTTTTAGTATTCAGTGTAACTGCCTGAACAACTATAAAGCAACTTAACAAAATTTAGTTTTAATGTATGCCCCAAACATTTGGTGATTTATATGCTGACTCTTCATTAGGGATAAGACAAAAATTATTGTATTTTATATTAAATAAAAAAGCAGAAAGGTTTTCCTGTTTTTTGCGTCTCAATTCTTATTTTCAGCAGGACTGTTCTTTCAATTTGAGTGTCTGTTACATACCATTTTTACTTGGATTTTGTAAAGGCTCTGAGTGTATTGTACAAACTAAGAGCCGTCATCCAATTTTATTTCACAGCCTGGTCGTAGAGGAATGAACTAAAACGTAGTTCTACCGATGCTGTATGTGTATACTGCTGCAATAAAGATGAAGGTACAAATGATTTCGCGTTTAAAATACGTCGAGGTAAGCTTCTCTCTAATACGTGAGGGTTATTTGTGTATTGTTCCAGCAACGGCTTTGTATTTTAATTCTTTAAGAACAATGTTATATGTGAGTAATATAAACAGGATATAGATGGCAAAATGAACAGATTGCGAAGTGAATAATAAGATATAATTCAAAGAGCAGAAGATTTTTTAAGTTTTGTTAGATAGTTTGATGGTAAGAAAATTTATACACCTTGGGTAAGTGAAAACAGATTTTTTTGGAAAGTATAAGGAAGCGTTTGAATGAGGATAAGAAAGAGATAGTAAATTGTATATATTCATGTATCCAGCAGGAATTTTTGATCATGTTAGATCAGAGTGAGTCGAGACGTGTAGTAGATGAGATGTTACGTGTTGTGACAGCACTGTGATATCTGTGAAAGGATTAAGGAAAACTGGTTACGTATACTTCAGTTTTAAAAATTATGCCTGAATTTTGAACAGAAAATTAGTTGGCGTTTTGCCAACAGAATGAACACAAAGAACTAGCTGCAGAACAAGCTTGAATTAGAACCATATTTTCTTCTGCACTGAGCTTCATCGACACTAGACAAAGCTTTTCACAGAGCTAAGCATTGTCCCATTGAAAGCTCGTTATGCAAAATAATGTCTTTTCCATAAAGTATTTTGCACAGAGATTGTCTCACCGACAGGACGCGGCATGAGGTGTTAGTGGTGAAGTGTACAAGTGATAGAGCGTAACAATAATACCTCAGTGATAAGTCCCCGGATCATTTCTTTACAGTTCTATACAAGAATGGCAGTGGCAGCTAGAATGTGGCTACCCCGATGTGGACAATAAGGTTTTCTGTTATTCAACCATTCCTTTAAGTGGTTGCTAGGTTTTTTCTTTCTCTAACATTTTTCGTTTTAATTTCATGCATAAGACGAGAAGGTCTCATCCGATCGAATAAAAACGTTCAACTTGGTAACGAGGCCAAGATTCTGAAACTGGAATTTGCATGTGCCCAATGATCAAAGTTATAAGACCCATTCCTAGTACCCTGGGAATGGCAGCATATCTTCTAAAGTTTAAAAATTTAGACGATCGTCAGATACTTTCTTCCCATTAATATCAAAAGTTTGATTAAAAAAGAGTGTTAAATATTATATTTTTCATAACTTAAATGCAACTAATTTTTTATGAAAGCATTATTATTATCTCTTATTATTATTATTATTATTATTATTATTATTATTATTATTATTATCTACTATTATTCGTAGTACTTTTAGTCAGTGTACTATATATAAAATTATTTTCATATAAATATCTTGGGGTCGATGATCAACCTGAAACTTCATGAAAGGGTCGATGAGCTGAAAAGTTTGGGGACTCCGGGTCAGTTGCATGTGTCCTCTAACTAATTTTATATTGAACATTCTCTAAACTGATTTTCACGAGGCTGCTTTTGGTAAGCTTTAAACTTTTAGTACTGATGTGTTTTCCACAAAGAAAGGTTTGCCTTGATTTTAGGCTGTGGAAGCTTTAATGTGCCAATTTTTATTAATCAAGATACTTTGTGTGAAATATCTTGAGAATGATTCTACTGATCAGAAATTAAACACTGACTATATTGGGTTATCCTATGTGACATCTATGTTGTACTTTTATGCACCTTTAACATCTGTATGTTGTCCTTTTAATGTACCTTTAACATCTGTATGTTGTACTTGAATATTTAAAGGTTTTGGTCTCTTTGAGATCAAATAATTCGTAATGAACGATTACCAATGAATAAACAAAAGCATTAACGGGAACCGACACCGTGGTTTTGACTGATAGCAGGTCCAGCGTTGTACCACATAGCTACGAGTCTTACAATATAAACGTTTTACAGACAGCACTTGTGTGATAGGTCGTTGTTAGCGGCCACCACCTGTAACTGTACTGTCCCTTCCCACAGTGCCAGAAGCTTTCGTTGTACATCTGTTCACCTAAACGTCAAAGTCATATAGTTTATCAACACAAGGTAAGTCGTAATGAACAAATATGCATAAACAACCCATGAATCTGCTACTTATCAGGACCACGGTTCGAGTCCCCGTGCATTCTTCTGTTTATTTATTGACAGTCGTTCATTATGTCTTGAGTTTATGGGCTACATGATTTTGAAGCGTATAAGAATAGACGTATTATGAAATCTAACAGGATTGTGAAGAGTCACAGATTGTGGCCACTGATGCAGACTAATCACAGAAGAGATGTGTGAAATCTTGCTATTATAAGCCTCGTAGGTCACTGGTACTGCACTGGACCTGCTATCTGTCAGAACCACCTTTCGAGTCCCCGTCCTTTCTATTGTGTATCAAAGAAGGCTACTTCAGATTAGCTTAACAGAAGAGCCCAATTAGATTTGGGCTGTGTATGTTTTAATATACCTTTCTTTTATTAAAGAAATTTGGATAATAATTTCTTTATGATGATTTGTGAATTCTCTTCTGATTTGCTGCAGATCTTCAACACAAATATTTAATTGCAGTGCAAACTTATATTGCACTCTGCATTATTTCAGTCGCGTGTATTGGGGTACAGGAGACCGGGGTTCTGCAGTACGGGGCTGCGTTTCTCGGACTGCGAGCCATCTTAAATGCATATATGGTACTGCTTTTTGCCCAACGTGCATTTTGCGTCCTACATGTAAGCATATGTACTACTACATTTCACTGTGTTAGATTTCTTATGTTGTAATTAAGTAATTTTCTAAGTGCCTCGTATAAACTTGCAGATACGTTAGCTTACAAAAAATATCTAATAAAAAATTAGCAAATTAAAAAAAAAATGGCTATACGTCTGGCAGAGCGGTGTCTGTGCAGTAATTAGTAAGGTTCAAATCAACACGCATATTGTTTGTGGTGCAAGATTGTGTTGCTGTATCATTATAACAATGAAAAGTGGTCACAGTTACTATGACAAGGGTGAACCGGCATAAGTGTGTATTAGGAGAGCTGTAATGTCAGTAAAGGATACAAGCAACAGGCTTACACATACGAGAAAATGTGAACATTACAATATACTTGTAAAAACTAACATCCAAACCCAGTATAATAATAATAATAATAATTTATTATTATTATCTTAATTTTTACTAGTACATGTACAAGGTATACAGGCCTAGCTGACAACGATGACATTTCGGGCAAATTAGGTGAATTTTTTCCCAGGATGCGACGCACACCAGTCAACTAACACCAAGGTATCCATTTTGCTGATGGGTGAACAGGGACAGCAAGTGTCTTAAGGAAACACATCCTAATGTTTCCAAATATGGACACAAACGCGCGCATATTCACATAGGAGGACACACTCCCTCATGCATGTCTCTGCACATGCAAACTCATAAACACGTCCAAGGGACAAACCTGAAAGCACATTTCCAAACATAAATGCACATATGAACTTGACAATACACACACACACACACACACACATACACACACACACACACACACACACACACACACACACACACACACACACACACACACACACACACACACACACACACACACACACACACACACAAACACCTACATGGTTTTTCGAGATGGTAAATCCTTTCTCACAAATCTGTTAGAGTTCTGTGATAAGTTAAGGAAAGTTAGGCAGGAGAGAGAGGGATGGGTGGACCGAATATTTTTGGATTGCATGATGGAGTTCAATACAAGACACTTGCATAAAAGCTAGAAGAGCTCGTGCAGCAACGAGTTTCTGTCAGGGAGGAGGTATCAGAATGGAC
Organism: Cherax quadricarinatus; assembly: GCF_038502225.1. Lineage (NCBI taxonomy): Eukaryota > Metazoa > Arthropoda > Malacostraca > Decapoda > Parastacidae > Cherax > Cherax quadricarinatus. The sequence continues at coordinate 48,977,709 of NC_091296.1, forward strand.
GAGTATGAGAGTGGATTAGTACATGGACCAGTACAGTTATTTATGAATTTCAGTATGACAGAAAATCGATTCAAAGGCGTTCCTGTTCGCAGACGATATGAAACTGAGGAAAACACAAACAGGTGTAAACCAGGAAAAACTACAGATGTATATGGACAAGTTGCAAGACGGATCAGACAAGGTGGCAATTGGATTTTAACCCAAGCAAATGCAAAGTAATGAAAATCGGAGAAAGGCAAAGACGTCCTTAAACGGTGCTCAGAATCTGGGGACATGCCGCAAACCTCCTTCAATGAGAACGACCTCTCTGCTAGCATGTAGTTCTAAATATTTCACCTGAAACACACATCTACAAAATAACCGCTGAAGCAAACACGAGATTGGCAAATTTAACTGTAGCTCTCAAACATCATCAAGATGGCAATTACGAAATCATACACGGCATATTTTAGGAGCATCTAGGAATATGCAGCGCCAATGTATAATCCGCATATGTTAAAGCTAGTAAAGAAAATGGAAAGAGTGGAAAGGTTTGCAACAAAACTGAGAAGAGGCTAGTGAATCTAACCTGATGACACTACAGGATAGAAGAACTAACGGCCACATAATAAGAACAGCAAAAAAATACTCAGAGGAATTGAATATTCGGAAATACTTCTATAGCCTTTGAGTGGAAAGGAGGTGGAACTACCTAGACATGGATATGATAAAGGCAGAATCTGTACCTAGCTTAAAAAACAGGTGTGACAGGGTTCACACAACAAGGAAAGAGTCAAACCTCTGGAGCCACAATTACAAGAGTACAATTAGGTGAGCGCACGCGCGCGCACACACACACACACGCACACACACACACACACACACACACACACACACACACACACACACACACACACACACACACACACACACACACACACACTCCAGCCACGACACCCCCAAGGCAACTGAACAATCCAAACCAACCATCACACACCGATCCCTCTGTTTCCACCCCCCGCACCACAGTTACAGTATTAGAACAGAAGTTGAAGGTTTGGTACACAAATGCAGATGGATTAACGAATAAACATGAGGAATGGCAAGAAAGAATCAATGAGAAGTTCCCAGACATCATAGCAGTTACAGAAACAAAACTTACGGAGACATTAACAGATGCAATCTTCCCACCAGGATACCAGATCATGAGGAAAGATAGAAGGGGCAGGGGGGGAGGTGGGGTTGCTCTGCTCGTAAAAACCAGATGGAAATTCGAGAAAATGGAAGGCATAGATGAGACGGGAGAAAGAGACTACATAGCAGGTACACTTCAGTCTGGGGAACACGAAGTTGTCATTGCAGTGATGTATAATCCACCACAGAACTGCACTTGCTGAGGTGGCAAGAAGAGCTCATTCCAGCAGAGCAAAGTTGCTGGTTATGGGGGATTTCAACCACAGGGAGATTGACTGGGAAAACCTGGAGCCGCATGGAGGTCCCGAAACATGGAGAGCCAGGATGTTGGACGTGGTGCTGGAAAACCTCATGCACCAACATGTTAAGGACACTACCAGAGTGAGAGGGGAGGATGAACCTTGTGTTCACCCTGGGCAGCTCAGACATTGAGGACATCAAGTATGAGAGTCCTCTAGGAGCTAGCGACCACGTGTTTCTGTGCTTTGAATACATAGTAGAGCTGCAAGTGGAGAGAATAACAGGAGTTGAATGGGAAAAGCCTGACTATAAAAGAGGGGACTACATAGGGTTGAACTTCCTGCGGGAGGCCCAGTGGGACAGAGAACTGGCAGGAAAGCCAGTAAATGAAATGATGGAATATGTAACAACAAAATGCAAGGAGGCAGTGGAAAGGTTTATTCCCAAGGGCAAGAGTAACAACGGGAAGACCAGAACGAGCCCCTGGTTTACCCGACGGTGTAAGGAGGCAAAAACAAAGTGCAATAGAGAATGGAAAAAGTACAGAAGGCAGAGAACACACGAAAATAGGGAGATCAGTCGCAGAGCCAGGAATGAGTATGCACAGGTAAGGAGGGAGGCCCAGCGACAGTATGAAAATGACATAGCATCGAGAATCAAGACTGACCCGAAACTGTTGTATAGCCACATCAGGAGGAAGACAACAGTCAAAGACCAGGTGATCAGATTAAGGACAGAAGGTGGAGAACTCACAAGAAATGATCAGGAGGTATGTGAGGAGCTGAACAGGAGATTTAAGGAAGTTTTTACGGTAGAGACAGGAAGGGCTGTGGGAAGACAGCACAGAAGGGAACATCAAGAGGGAATATACCAACAAGTGTTGTATGACATACGAACAACTGAGGAGGAGGTGAAGAAGCTCTTAAGTGACCTTGACACCTCAAAGGCGATGGGACCGGACATCTCCCAATGGGTCCTTAGAGAAGGAGCAGAGATGCTGTGCGTGCCTCTATTCACAATCTTCAACACATCCCTTGAAACTGGGCAACTACCTGAGAAATGGAAGACAGCTAATGTAGTTCCCATATTTAAGAAAGGAAACAGAAACGAGGCACTAAACTACAGACCTGTGTCTCTGACATGTATTGTGTGCAAAGTCATGGAGAAGATTATCAGGAGGAGAGTGGTCGAACACCTCGAAAGGAACAAGATTATAAATGAAAACCAGCATGGGCTCAAGGAAGGCAAATCTTGTATCACAAACCTCCTGGAGTTTTATGACAAGGTAACAGAAGTAAGACACGAGAGAGAGGGGTGGGTAGATTGCGTTTTCCTAGACTGCAGGAAGGCCTTTAACACAGTTCCCCACAAGAGATTAGTGCAGAAGCTGGAGGATCAGGCGCATGAAAAGGGAGGGCACTGCAATGGATAAGGGAATACCTGACAGGGAGGCAGCAACGAGTCATGGTACGTGAAGAGGTATCACAGTGGGCGCCTGTTACGAGCGAGGTCCCACAGGGGTCAGTTCTAGGACCAGTGCTATTTTTGATATATGTGAACGACATGATGGACGGAATAGACTCTGAAGTGTCCCTGTTCGCAGATGACGTGAAGTTGATGAGAAGAATTAAATCGGACGAGGATGAGGCAGGACTGCAAAGAGACCTGGACAGGCTGGACATGTGGCCCAGTAACTGGCTTCTCGAATTCAATCCAGCCAAATGCAAAGTCATGAAGATTGGGGAGGGGCAAAGAAGACCGCAGACAGAGTATAGGCTAGGTGGACAAAGAGTACAGACCTCACTCAGGGAGAAAGACCTAGGGGTGACCATAACACCGAGCACATCACCGGAGGCACACATCAACCAAATAACTGCTGCAGTATACGGGCGCCTGGCAAACCTGAGAATAGCGTTCCGATACCTTAATAAGTATTCGTTCAAGACACTGTACACTGTGTATGTTAGGCCCATACTGGAGTATGCAGCACCAGTCTGGAACCCACACCTGGTCAAGCACGTCAAGAAGTTAGAGAAAGTACAAAGGTTTGCAACAAAGCTAGTCCCAGAGCTCAAGGGAATGTCGTACGAGGAAAGGTTAAGGGAAATCGGACTGACCACACTGGAGGACAGAAGGGTCAGGGGAGACATGATAACGACATACAAGATACTGCGGGAAATAGACAAGGTGGACAGAGATAGGATGTTCCAGAGAGGGGACACAGGGACAAGGGGTCACAACTGGAAGCTGAAGACTCAGACTAGTCACAGGGACGTTAGGAAATATTTCTTCAGTCATAGAGTAGTCAGCAAGTGGAATAGCCTAGCAAGTGAAGTAGTGGAGGCAGGAACCATACATAGTTTTAACAAGAGGTATGACAAAGCTCAGGAAGCAGAGAGAGAGAGGACCCAGTAGCGATCAGTGAAGAGGCGGGGCCAGGAGCTGAGTCTCGACCCCTGCAACCACAATTAGGTGAGTATAATTAGGTGAGTACACACGCACTCATACACACGCACTCGCACACACACACACAGACCTCCCCCACACACACACACACACACACACACACACACACACACCATACACACACACACACACACACACACACACACACACACACACACACACACACACACACACACACACATACACACACACACACACACACACACTACACATAAACGGCACAGGAAAACACTCTGGGAGCGATTGGGTGAAAGTCGACTCGTGGACGGGGGTCAGTTCCAAGAATTTGAGA
>NC_091296.1:48986879-48996879 GCF_038502225.1 Cherax quadricarinatus
TTAACTTTAGACAAATTGATTGGAACAATATGACAGGAAATCTTGAGTCTAGTGACTTTCTTGATACGGTTCAGGATTGCTTTTTAGAACAGGTTGTGACAGAACCAACCAGAGGAAACAATCTGCTTGACTTGGTTCTTGCCAACAAAGATTCACTTATTAATAATATTGAGGTTAATGATGAGCTTTGGGAAAGTGATCACAAATCACTTAGTTTCAATATATGATGGAATTACCCAGATAACTGCAATCAAATCTGTCCCAGATTTTCGCTTGGCCGACTTCATGGGACTGAAAAATTACCTGGGTGGACTAAATTGGGATGACCTGACTATGGGTCAGGTAGGTGATCGTGGTTGTCAATATGACGTTTTTCAGAGCATAGTTCTAGCTGCCCGGACTACTATTGTTCCGATTAGGGAAATTAAATCTAACAAAAATGATCCCAAATGGATGAACAATAGATTAAAACATCTCACTGGTCAAAAGAGAGGCACATATAGGCGTATCAAAAGAGGGAATGGGCAGTTAAGAAATCAATATATTCAATTAAAGAGAGAAATAAAGAAAGGAATAAAAGCAAAAAGGGATTATGAGGCTAAGGTCGCAAGGGATTCAAAGACTAATCCAAAATGGTTCTTTCAGGTATACAGAATTAAGATTAGGGACAAGATTGGCCCACTTAAGAGTAACTCTGGTCAGATCACTGACAGTGATAAGGATGTGTGTGAAATTCTCAATACCTACTTCCTCTCAGTTTTTACCCAGGAAAATACTAGCAATATTCCTGAAATAATAGATTATGTAGAACAGGATAATAAACTATGTACGATTGCGGTAACTAGTGACATGGTCCTCAGACAAATAGAGAAACTAAAACCTAACAAATCCCCAGGCCCTGATGAACTGTTTACAAGAGTGTTAAAGGAATGTAAATAGGAACTTAGCATACCTTTGGCTAATCTTTTTAACATACCACTACAAACTGGTATAATGCCTGATAAGTGGAAAATGGCAAATGTAATACTTATTTACAAGGCAGGTGACAGGTCCATGGCTTCGAACTATAGACCAATAAGCCTTACCTCCGTAGTGGGAAAATTTATGGATTCAATAATTGCCGAAGCAATTCGTAGCCATCATGATAGGCACAGATTGATTAATGAAGCTCAACACGGTTTTACAAAATGGCGTTCTGTCTTACGAATTTACAAACCTTTTTCACTAAGGTGTTTGAGGAGGTAGATCATGGTAATGAATATGATATTGTGTATATGGACTCCAGTAAGGCTTTCGATAGAGTTCCGCACCAGAGGCTATTGAGGAAACTTAAGGCATACGGAATAGGAGGAGAAATTTTTTCCTGGGTAGAGGCATGGCTGACAAATAGACAGCAGAGAGTTTGCATGAATGAGGAGAAATCAGAATGGGGGCACGTCACAAGCGGTGTTCCTCAGGGGTCAGTGTTGGACCCATTGTTGTTCACAATTTACAAAAACGACATAGATGAGGGAATAAATAGCGACATAAGCAAATTTGCTGATGACACCAAAATTGGCCGTCCAATTCATTCTAATGAGGACACAAGAGCACTCCAGGATGATTTGAATAGATTGATGCAATGCTTTGGGAAGTGGCAGATGCAGTTTAATATTGACAAATGCAAAGTTCTAAATGTTGGATAGTTAAATAACCATGCCACATATAAGCTAAATAATGTAGATCTTAATAGTACTGATTGCGAAAAGGATTTAGGAGTTCTGGTTAGCAGTAATCTAAAACCAAGACAACAGTGCATTAGTGTTCGCAATAAAGTTAACAGAATTCTTGGCTTCCTATCTAGAAATATAAATAATAGAAGTCCTCAGGTTGTTCTTCAACTCTATATATCCTTGGTTAGGCCTCATTTAGACTATGCTGCTCAGTTCTGGTCACCGTATTACAGAATGGATATAAAGGCTCTGGAAAACGTACAGAGGAGGGTGACAAAGATGACCCCTTGTATCAGAAATCATCCATATGAGGATAGATTGAGGGCCCTGAATCTGCACTCTCTCGAAAGGTGTAGAATTAGGGGGGATATGATCGAAGTGTATAAATGGAAAACAGGAATAAATAAAGGGGATATAAACAGCGTGCTGAAAATTTTCAGCCGAGACAGGACTCGCAGCAATGGTTTCAAGTTGGAAAAATTCAGATTCAGGAAGGATATAGGAAAGCACTGGTTTGGTAATAGAATCGTGGATGAGTGGAACAAGCTCCCGAGTACAGTTTGCGCTGCTGGGTCTGGTGCAGTGCTCCATCCTTGAGTGGAGGTGACCAGACTGGGTGGGTCATTGGGCTTACCCGGGAGGGGGGTGTCATTGGGCTAATCTGAGGGGAGAACATGGACCTGTTCCGCATGGGTCAGTAGGCCTGTTGCAGTGTTCCTTCTTTCTTATGTTCTTGTATGTTGACGTGAGCCTCGGTATTATACTCTCCTCAAGATCCTTTTCTTTGAGGTTGGCAGTCTTTGGCCCCCTATCCTGTACTCTGCGTTCTTCTTTGACCTTCCTCAATTTTCATGACTTTGCACTTGGTGCGGTTAAATAATAGGAGCCAGTTGCTGGACCAACCGCCTGTCCAGATTCCCCTGTAATCCTGCCTGATCCTCATTAGTTTGATTTCTCCGAATTAGCTCTACATCGTCTTCATACAGGGATACCTCAGATCGTATCCCTTCCGTCATGTCTTTCACATATACCAGAAACAGCAACGCCCAGTTACTGACCCTTCTGGAACCCCACTCGTCACAGGCGCCTATTATGATACCTCGTAACGTATCATCACTAATTGTTTCCTTTCAGTTAGGTGTTCTCTGATCCACTACAGTGCCTCTCCTGCTGTTCCTGCCTGCCCCTCCAACTTTTGCACTTAGCTCTTCTGCGGAACTCTGTAGAAAGCCATCTTTCAGTTTACCCATCCCTCTCTCTCCTGCCTTACTTCTGTCACCTGGTCGTAAAACTACAATAGGTCTGTGACACAGGATTTTCTCTCCCTGAAACCATGCTGGTTACCGGTTATAAGGTCATTCCTCTCTAGGTGTTCCAACACTCTTCTCCAGATAAACTTTTGGCTTTGCATACTGTACATGTCAGTGACACTGGTCAGTAGTTCACTGTTACTTGTCTGTCTCTTTTCTTAAAGACTGGGATTACATTTGCTCTCTTCCACACCTCAGGCAGTTGTCATGTTTTGAAAGGTGTGTTGAAGATTGTTGTTAGTGGTACACGCAGTGCCTCTGCTTCCTCTCTCAGGACCCATGGAGAGATGTCTGGTCCCATCACCTTTGAGGTATCTAGTTCACTTAGCAGCCTCATCACCTCTTCTGTTTTGTGTAGTGTGTCCAGCACTTGTTGGTGTATCCTACCATCCCGCTTTACTGTGGTTCTTTCTGTCTCCACTGAAAACACTTCCTTAAATCTCGTGTTAAGCTCTTCACATGATTCGTGTTAAGCTCTTCACATAATTCTTGGACATTTATTGTGATCTTCCCTCTTTCTTGCCTTCCTTCCTCAGCCTGAATACCTGGTCCATGATTTTTTTTGTCCTCTTGATGTGGCTATACAATAGCTTAGGGTCAGATTTGGATTTCGTGGCTAAGCCATTCTTATATTTCCAATGGACCTTCTTCCTTATCCATGCTTATTCGTTTCTGGATCTACAGCTAATCTCCTTATTTTCCTGGGTACCTTGTCTTCTAAATATTTTTCATTCTCTTGTGCAATTAGTTTTGGCCTCTCTGCATATTTCTTTCTGTTGCCCTTGGATACGAACCTCTCCTCTACCTCCTTGCATTCTGTGGTCACGTATTCCATTATTTCATTTACTGTTTTTCCCACCAATTATCTTGCCCATTGTACCTCGTGCAGAAAATTCCTCATGCCTGTGTAGTCCCTTCTTTTGAAGTTTGGCTTCTCTCTTCCTACTTGCTCTGCTTCATTCTCCACTTTTTACTCTACAATGTATTCAAATGTCAGGACTTCGTGATCATTAGCTCTGATGGGCCTTTCTTATGTGATGTCCTTAATGCCTGAACTATCCAAGGTGAATATGAGGTCTAGCTAGTTCGTCTCTCTCTCTGGTAGTGTCCTTAACATGTTGAGGCATGAGGTTTACCAGTATCACTTCCATCATCTGAGCCCTCCACATTTCTGATCCCCCGTGTGGCTTCAGGTTTTCCCAGTCAATCTCCCACAACTAGTAACTTTGCCCTACCCATATGGGGCCTTCTGATCACCTCAGCTAGGGTGTCCACCATTGCTCTGTTGCTCTCTTCATACTGTTGTATTGGCCTCCTGCTATTCTGTGGCGAGTTGTACATCACTGAAATCACCTTTACACCTCCAGTCTGAAGTGTTCCTACTATGTAGTCCCTTTCTTCCCTTCTCTCCACTCCTTTCGTCTCCACTGGTTTTTGAGGGAATACAGTACAACTCCTCCTCCCTCTTTGTTCCCTCTATCTTTCCTCAGGATCTGATATCTGGATGGAAAGATTGCATCTGTTATCATTCTCAAGAGCTTAGTTTCCAGGAATGCTATGATGTCTGGGGATGTCGCCATGATTCTTCCGTACCACTCCTCACATTTATTTGTTATTCCATCTGTGTTGTTCTATCATTCTTTCAGCTTCTTTTCAGTACTGTATTCTGGGGATTTGTGGGGGCTGGGGAAGTGTTAGACCTGGCAGGATACTATGGGAGGCTGTTGTGAAGTTGTTGTGAGTTGCAGGGCAGGGGACTGTGGGAGTGAAGTGTGTGTTGTTTTGGGCTAATTTGTTTGGTTACGCTGGGGTTGTTCGGTTCTGTGGTTGTTTCTATACTAAAGATAGGTTGTTTCCTGGTCCTCCTGAGTCTGGGCTTCCCTGCCCGTCTCTGTCCTTGACTCATGTTCCTGCATCTTGCTTCTTTGTTTCCTCTCTGTTTCTGTCGTTCTCCTGTTCTATCATGGTTGAAGTATGCCTACTGGTAATTTGATGAGCCCTTTAGTTGTGCTTCTGCCGCAGGATCCCGTTTCACACCATTTCTGACTTGAAAATCAATTTGACTATACCAGTTTTTACCCCCTGAGTATCCCCCTATTCTCTGAAAAGTTGTCAGCTGGGTTATTTCTTCATCTCCTGCCTCTTTCATGATATTTTCAATCTCTCCTTCCTCCCCATGTCGTTTTTGTATGTTGTCCCTTCGAGATCCCGAAGCCCATGAAGAAAGACTGACCTCTCCTTTTCATCCCCCCAATGCATTTTCCTTTGTATCTCTGGTTCCAATTTAAGCATCTCCATTGCTGCTTTCCTTAACATTTCCTGAATCTCTTGATGGCCTGATAGTGCCAATGCAGGGGGACCTGTCTCCTCCATTTCCTTCAGCCCCCTCACTGTCAGCTGTCCCTGTAACCAGTGGCATGCCACTTTCATTCCTCGACTTTTCCTGGTCCCTCTGGTGGTTTGATATGGCCCTCTCGCTGGTTTCTGATGTTCCTATTGCTGACGCCCATTCTGGTCTTCAGCTCTGTCACGTTTCTGCATTTTTAATTCATCTTTTAGACTCTGTATCCTTGCCTCTGCAGCTGTGACTTGAAGGTTACACTTCTTGATCTCTGCAACCACCTCCTTCATTTTGTTGTTAAACTCATCTAATCTCCTCTCTCACCCTTGTTCTCTTTTCCAGAGGATTGCTGTCCATTCTTCCTCTCCAGACCACTCTTCCTAGGTTCCCCTGACTCTTCATCCTGCTCTCTGGGATCCTTTTTTTTAAGCTGGTTATCATATGTACGTGTGTGTGTGTGTGTGTGGGTGTGTGTGTGCTGTGTGACCTTAAATAATAACACTTTCATTTATTTAAAATTGTATATGAAAATATATTTTGTCAGCAGGTGTGACCAGAGTGGCTACATCGGTCAGTAAATCAATCAGTGAGACGCAATAAAGGTTTAGTCATGGTGGCTCAGTGTTCCCCTCCCTCACGCCAGCAGTAACGTGTACAGTGTAGTGCACAAGCAATACCGGAGCTCGCTCACAGTTATATCACATCCAGTAGTAGATTGAGAGGATAAACTATTTTTCGTTTTTACAGTTACGTTAACGCAGACATTCACACATTAATGTCCATAGTTTTTGCTTCGATTTCTTTTTGTTACTCTTCCATGAAGTGCTAAATGGTAAAGAGACGTCATCCTCGTGTCGCTATTAGTAATATACTTGAACGTCATATTGTCATAATTTATTACATGCTTTTTGACCATTATGCCTTAAAATCGTATAGTTTCGCCTTTTGATCCCAAATGTGTGCATTATTAGATATATCCGAAGGGGAGCGGGGATGGGGGGGGGGGAGTCCTTTAAGTTGATACTCGATCTTCTGTTTTTACCTTCAAACTTTTTTTTAAAATGTGCCAATGTCTCAGAGCATATATTTGTGTGTAGGATTCCCATCATCAATGTTATATAGCCTATTTCCGGATTTGTTTACCATTTGTTAATAGGATCTGCTGGAAATAGATCGGTATACCTGAAATACGAAAGGAAGCACTGGTCGGAGAAATGGCAAATGTTGAACTAAACTTTAAGGAATCATTCAGGAGATATGAGGAGAAACCCAAAATTCTTCTTTTCTTATGAAAAATCTAGGGCAAAAACATCTGGTATTGGACCCCAACTCAGAAGAGATGGGACTTACATAAATGAAAGCAAAGAAATGAATGAGATACTGAAGTCCCAGTATGACTCAGAGTTTAGTGAACCATTAACCAGATTAAGAATCGATAATCTAAATTATTTTTTTTATTACCGTGATTTAAAATCTGGTTAATTCTAAAATTTCGGGAATCATCATAACGCCACAAGGCTTTGAAAAAGCAATAAATGACATGCCCATTTACGCTGCCCGAGGCCCCCTACTCCTGGAACTTCGTCTTCATCAAGAACTGAAAGAAACACCTTTCTTGTGCCTTAAGCATTCTATAGAGAAGGAGCATGGACAAAGTCATCCCACAGTCACTAAAAACAACAGACATAGCCTCACTCCACAAAGGTGGCAGAAAAGCAATTGCAAAGAATTACAGACCGATAGCACTAACATCATAAAAATCTTTGAATGGATTTAAGAAACAAGATCACCACCCACTTAGATACCCATCATTTGCGCAACCCAGGGCATCATGGATTTAGAGCATGTCCCTCCTGCCTGTCCCAACTACTGGATCACTATGACATCGTCTTGGATATTATGGAGGACAAACACAGTAAAGATGTATACACGGTGTTATAACACAAAATGCGTGATACAGGAATAACAGGAAAAGTTGGTAGATGGATCTATAACTTCCTAACAGAACATAAACAGGAATAGTAAACATAGTAAAGTCTGAGGCGCCTACAGTGAAAAGCTCTGTTCCACAAGGGAAAGTAGTCGTTTCCATTTTGTTCCTCATCCTCATATCAAACATACAGACATGTATGCCACAGCACCGTGACTTCTCTTGCCGATGATACCCGAATTGCATTACAGTGTCGTCCATCGAAGACACCGCAAGTCGTCAAGCAGACATCAACCAAATCTTTAAATGGGCCTCAGAAAATGATATGAAGCTTATTGAAGACAAATTTTCATTGCTCTGATATGGAAAACTCGAAGAAATTAAAACTGAATCAGAGTAAAAAAAAAAAATTCCAGCCACACAATAGAGCGAGAAACTAATTTGAAGGACCTCGGAGTGATAATGTCAGAGGATCTCACGTTCAAATATCATCATGTATCTACCACAGCTGCTAGGAAAATGAAAAGATAGATAATTAGAACCTTCAAAACTCGGGATGCCAAGCCCATGATACTCTTCAAATCGCTTGTTCGCTCTAGGCTGCAATATTGTTTTACACTAACGGTCCCTTTCAAGGCAGGAGAAATTGCAGTCCTGGAAAATGTACAGAGAACTTTCACGGCATGTATAAGCCCCTTGATTTGTACTCTCTGGAATGCAGGGGAGAAAGATACATGATAATTTTAACGCCTTTTACTGTGTTAGATAAATATCCTGGCCCCTAGGAGTAAACAGCCTGTCTAGGGGCTTGTAGACTACTAAACCACATAAACCACCTAGGGCCAAGCTTGTTCCTTCATATTTAAGTGGTTATTAAGTGGTCAATACTTACCTAAACTCACCATCCCTACTCGCACAAACACCAAACCATAACGTCTTTCTCTAGCAGCTGCTGTTCTCGTACTGACTCAGAAAAACACTTCACCTGCTCCTGCCCAGTCCTAGCTACTCTTCAGGACTAATACGCATCCAGTTTTAGAACAAATCTCGTAAATTGACATTAAATATGCATCGTTTTTTATGCATATATTCACCAATGCCCTGTGTAAAAATAATATACACTTGGAAAATCCTAGTGGGACTAGTTCCTAAATTTGCACACGAAAATCACAACCTACGAAAGCAAAAGATTTGGCAGGCGATGCACCATCTGCCCAAATGAAATGCGGAGAGGTAAGGGGGGAGGGGGGTCTTTCACGAATACACGAAAAGAAAACACTAAGTGTCAAGGGCCTAAGACTGTTCAACTGCCTCCCAGCATACATGAACGGGATTAGCAATTGACCCCTGGCTGTCTTCAAGAAAGCACTGGAAAGACACCTAACCATTTGACCAGCCGGGCTGTGGTTCGAACGTCGGCTTGCGTGCGGCCAGCGGTAGCAGCCTGGCTGGTTCTCCATGCCCTGATCCACCGCGAGGCCTGATCATAGAACGGGCCGCAGAGGTGTTGGCCCCCGAAACCCCCTCCAGGTATATTCCAAGTATGAGAAAGTCTCTCCTGATTGGCTTCAAACTTTCAGTACAGTGCCTAAGTGTGCGCAACAAGGCTTACAGATTACTAGGATTTATCCTTCATACATGACTGTTGTCATTGTTATCTTAATGTGCCGGTATCAATCTGCTAATTTAATTTTTAAAAGAAATTATTTTTTTCCCTTGAAATATCGGGATTATTCTTCATTTGAATAGTATTAATCATTATTGTTTAATGGATCTTATGGGAAGTGTTACCCTATCAGCTTAGTGTGCGTCGGTGATAAATTGTTAGTATCCATACATGGTTAAACAATTTACAGTGATAGGAATCTGTGTGATTACTAGCCTGTCTCTTCTAGATTGTCTTCTCTTCTAAACTCTCACTTCTGATCGACTTCAAAGTTTTAAGGGTTTTATGTTTTCCGGAAAGAATTGTTATATTTGTTATTGAGTTGCATTAATCCATTTCTGCTAATTTTATTAAATAAATTGTGATGTTGATCTCCATTCACCAGCTAAAGAATTCATCTTCTGATCAGCTTCAAGCCATTAATGCTGATGCATTTATTAATAATTTTTTGCTAAAATACTAAATTTATTAATTTAATTTGAAATCGTTGTATTTTATGCAGTAGCTAGAGCATGCCTGTTGTTAAGCAACAAGCTTACAACGTTTGTTTCTGACAGAAAGGCATTTTTGCAGTTGCCTTTGTAACCTATACATTTCTAATATTTGTATTAAAAGATTTTCAGTATCATGTTTAATGCTCTGGATCTCTAAGAAAATGGAATAGTCCAGCTGAAAAATTAAATCTTTGAAGTATAATGAATCTCACCATATAAACCTTCATTCATTTAATTATTTTTACTCGTTTGGAAATCATTTTTATTATCACTGACCTACAAAAATACAAAAAATTTAATTTCAAATATGTATTGTATTGTTGCAGTGGTACGATCTGCTATGCGCCCTTTCGTAGCAGAATATATTGACTGAGTTTCATTAAGACCAGTCTGTTACTTTCTGTGAAGCACACGGGAGAAGAACCTCTTGCAAGAAATCTTTAGATAATGTGAACAAATATTCCCTACCCCCAATAAAACCGACAACTCTACGGTACCTGTTTGCCAGGTTTCATTTTGTGGCACTAGTTTTTATGTTGTGTGAACG
>NC_091296.1:49001879-49116879 GCF_038502225.1 Cherax quadricarinatus
TTTTTCCCCTACCACCACACCCCCAACCCTCACACCATACCCCCCATTTCCTACTACCCCACCCCAACATTATCACCATTCACCTAGATTCTACTACCCCTCACCCGTCCAATACATCCATTCACTCGTTTATTACTACCATACACCAACCAGTTCTATTATACCCTAACCAGTTCCATAATACCCCCAACCAATACCACCATACCCTCAACCGGTACCACCGTATTCTCGCTCCCTTTTACAACTCTCCCAGACTTAACCCCCATGCACCTGATCCCAGCCAAACCCGTCCCCACCTGTACCACCATACACCCGCTCCCTACCACTATACCACAATCTCCTGTCCTCAGCTCTCTGAACTACCTCTTTGCTCCAATAACCCCACCCCATCAAGCCTCTATTAACCCTTCCCTACCCTGTCTTGCTTCTGTTGGCTCTTCCTCCCACCTTTTCAGTCCTCCATTAACACCCACCCTATAATTCTTTTAATATTTTCCAATTAATTATTTCTCCATTAACTCCTTCCAACCTCTTTAGCCCTCAATTAGGCCCTCTTCACCCCTTCTTTCCTCCATTAGCTCCTCTGCAACCCTTGATTCCTTCATTAACCCCTCCAGACTCCTTCACTCATTAGCCGTTTCCGCACCCCTTCAGTCCTACATTAGCCCTTCACCCACCTTTCAGTCTTTCAGTAGCTCCCCCCCCCCTTTCAGTCTTCAAATGAAACTTCCCCCCTCATCAGTACTCAAGCAGCTCCTTTCCTCTCCTGGCCTCCTCCTCCCCATTCCCCTTCCTTCCAACTCCCCCTCCCCATTCCCCTTCCTTCCAACTCCCCCTCCCCTTACCTCCACAACACTCACCTCTGCACTGTGCCAATTATGTGAATGGAAAAAGGTACCGATAAAAAATTTTAAATTTTATTTTTTGTGTTACAACCGCGACGTTGTTCATAGGAGGGGGAGTAGTGGGTGGAGTGATGGGAGGGAGAGTAGTGGGTGGAGTGGTGAGAGAGGGAGTAGTGGGTGAAGTGTTGGGAGGGGAGTAGTGGGTGGAGTGGTGAGAGGCGAGTAGTGGGTGGAGTGGTGGGATAGGGGGTAGTGGGTGGGAGGGGTAGTGGGTGTTAGAGGGAGTAGTGGGTGGTGTGCTGAGTGGAGTGGTGGGAGGGTGAGTAGTGGGTGGATTGGTGGGAGGGGGAGTAGTGAGTGGAATGGTGGAAGGGGGAGTGGGTGGATTGTTGGGAGGGGGGTAGTGGGTGGATTAGTGGGAGGGGAGTAGTTGGTGGAGTGTGGTGGGAGGGGAAGTAGTGGGTGGGGTGGTGAGTGAGTAGTGTATGGAGTGGTGGGAGGGGAAGTAGAGGGTGGAGTGGTCGGGGAGAAATGGGGGAAGGGGTGAGAAAGGGGTGGTGGTTTGAGGAGAAGTGGTGGGAAGGGGAAGGGTGGGAGCAGTAGTAGTATGAAGGAAAGTGGTGGAAGGGGGAATTGTGAGAGTAGTTGTGGTAGGGAAAGTATTGGGAAAGGAGTGGTGGCAAGAGGAGTAGCAGGAGGGATAGGGGTGGAAGGGGGAGTAGCGGGAGGGAAACGGGTGGCAGGGGAGTAGGGAGAGGGGAAATGGTGAGAGGGGGAGTAATGGCAGGGGGAGTATCGAGAGGGGGGTGTGGTGGGAGGAGGGAATGGCAGCAGGGGGAGTGGTCGCATAAGGAGAGTGGTGGCAGGGGTCAGTAGTGGCTGGACAGAGTGGAGGAAGAGGGAGTTGTGAGAGGAGTGGTGGGAGGGGGAGTAGCGGAAGGGGGAGTCTTGGGAAGGGGACCGATGGTAGGAGTGGTGAGGGAGTGGGGGAGAGTGGTGGCAGGGGGAGTAGTTGGTGAGGGATTGACGGGAGGGGTAAAGGAGGAAGGCGGAGAATTGGAGGGTGAGAATTGAAGGGGGAGAATTGGAGGGTGGTGATGACAGTGGGAATGGTGGCAGAGGGAGTAGTGGCAGGGGAAGAGGTGAGAGGTGTAGTGGCAGATGGAGTGGAGGGATGGTGAGTGGTGGGAGGGTAAGTGATGAGACCTGGAAGTGGTGGGAGTTGAGTGATAGAGGGGGATTGATGGTAGGGGAGTAATGGCTGGGGGAGTGGTGTGAAGGGAAACAATGGGAAGGTATATGGTGAGTAGGATGGGGAAATAATGGAAGAAAGAATGGTGGGACAGTGAGTGATGTGACGGATAGTTGTGAAAGGGTGATGTGGTGGAACTTGTAGTGATGGTGGGAGTTGCAGAGGTGGGAGTAGGAATGGCTGGAGGTGGAATGATGGGTAGTGGTGGGGTGGGAGGGTGACACGTGTGATTCAATAACTGTGGGAGGGGGAGTGCTGGGAGCGGTGAATCATGGGATATCGCGGGTGAAACTATGGGAGTAGCTTCACTGAAGTAGCATCATGGAAATAGTGTCATTGAAGAAGCGTTATGGAAGCAGTATCATGGAATTAGCGTCATGGAAGTAGTGTCAAGGAAGTAGCATTATAGAAGTAGCATCATGGAAGTAGCATTATGGAAGTTGTGTCATGGGAGTAATGATATGGAAGCAGTGTCAAGGAAGTAGCATTATGGAAGTAGTGTCATGGAAGTAGCGTCATGGAGGTAGCGTCTTGAAGATAGCGTCATAGAGGTACCATCATGGAACCAATGTCATGGAGGTAGCATCATCGAAGGGGAATTATTACTAACACAGGTACAATTCCAAGACCAGTTGTACCTGTTAATGCATAGAGGAATACCACCACCTGAGTAATCAGTAAAGCAGTCACCTCCCTGTACTCTCATACAGTATAATAAGTGTATGTTGCGAAAGAGAGAGCAAGAATGATAACTCTGGTAAAAGATTATACGTCTGTGCAGATGACACAACTCTCGTATATGTTAATCAGCTTGAAGCACGTGTGCACCTGATCTCCCTGGCTAGCCTCTGGTAGCAAAGTAAGCTATGCTAGCCTGACGTTCACTGCTCGCTCTGGTTGACTTGTACAAGTAGTAGTTATCTTGACTGAGAACTCTGATGTGAATGGTGGCCCCTTCATTCACACCACTGTGCTATAAGCTGATTATAATTTTTTATGGTATATAGGATTTATGGTGTGAGGTATGTGACGCCGGAGCCGTACACCACAAGCTTATTGGTAGGTGTCACTGGAGGGACGTAAAGGAGGGACTTCAACCCTTGGAAGGCTGTAGAAAACCTTGATTCATTCACATCTTTTGAGATATTTTTGATATGACATGACCTGAGGAGAGGATTTCATTCTAACCAGTTGTTAACCATTGATCAACTGTTGACCAGCTGTTCACCATATTTTGTTGCTTGTGGTCAAGTAGCTGATAGTGGACCATCAGCTACTGGGGACCAGAGAGATAAAGAGAAGGGTGTAGTGGAAGGGACTTAACGAAAGGGGTTTCTTGGGAGGAGTGTCATAAGAGGGGTGTCGTAGTAGGAGCAACCTGAGAGAGTCGTCATGTGAGGGGTTTCATGGGAAGGGAAAACGTTTTCTCGATAAATTCCATAAACCTTATATTGTGTATTATTCGACATAATTGCTGGAATATTTTTCAGTGATGGACTTAGATATCTTTGCTGTAGAAACATTTCGCCTCTGCAGCAGGATTCTTCAGTCGAATACTGGATACTGTACCAAGAAATGGACAGGTAATTTTATGGTGATCAATACTGAAGTTTTTATGAAAGGTGTTTAATCCCTTTCCCTAAAGCAGAGGCATGAGGCCGGAAATACATTCAGAAGCTAGAAAAGAGGTGTAGCAGCTGAAGATGTCACAAATGAGTGAGGGCGCGCTGTTGGAAATAGTTCTTGATCAGCAATTATTAGTAAGAGAGTTGGAGAAGACATTTGTACCTAGATGGTATAGTGTTGATGTATCAAACAAATATCACATAAAAATCGGACACAGTACTTTAAAAGGTTAATGAGTAAGACGCACCTTTTAACAAAAGTTCCATCCGCTCAGCAGGCTTTTTCACTCGAATAAATGCGAGTATAACACTGGAGATAGTGTCATACTCGCATTTATTCGAGGACCATTTACAAAGTCACACTAGTGTGACTTTGTAAATGGTCCAAGTCGGACAAAAACTGGAGACAGTTGAAGTGAAGAGGTGCTGTATTGTCAGACCAGTTTCACAATAAGGGTACCTAGGTGATACACTTGTGTCTTTTTCATTACAGAACACTGAACCTTTCAGTTAGTCAAACTGAGAAGGATGAGATGTTGATAGGTAGTCAAAAAAAAAAAAATGAGTCACACGCAATAATTTTCGATCATTTTCAGTTAAAATTAAATTATTTTTCAACGATTCAACATCAAGCATTGAGTTCACGGTTTCCAATGTTCCGTATTCTGCTAAATCACAAAAGAGTAACATTTTTATAAATTACTTGAAGGTAGCCAAATAACAGCCACACTCACACCCACCTGCCAAGTGATGTGTCAGACAGTGTCGAATAAGTTTTTCGAAGTCGAGGCGGCGAGAAGCATCATTTATGGAAAGTCACAATCTTGGTGTTAATTAACAACTCATATTCATATTTACCAAATTCATTAGATAATAATACTACTTATGATTGTACTGGATGATCTCAGCTATACACTGTATTTTAGAGATGCTGAGACCGTTTTTCAAAAACTTATTAAAACTAGTGTAAGAATAATTTTTAATGTTAGTTTGAGATCTCAACTGAAAATAAATTCGCCCACGAGTGATATACATTGTTCAGTTACCATATAGATTTTTGTTTTAGGAAGATGCAAATGAAAAAAGTTCCTAGTAAAAAAAAAAAATGTATCATTCAGAATATATTGTAGTTCGCTTGGGTTCTTAATTGAGAGAGAGAGAGAGAGAGAGAGAGAGATTCTTCTTGACGCATAAACGCACTTTTTTTTCTGTGCGGAGGGATATCCATCATATACGTCTTGTTGCAAATGTAATCGTAGCAAGGCTGTCTTATCAACATTTCGGATATGCACACAAATACTAAACAGATATTCTTTGAGGTGCTCACTCTAATAGCTAATAGTGTTTGTGAATGGTGCAACTGTCCTGTCGGGAGGCTGGTGAAAGGGATGGTAGGTTAATGAAAGGTGAAGATGGACAGTGGGTTTGGATCATGTAAAACTCGTAAAATGGCAAAGTCAATAGCGGAATGGAAAATGGAATAATGCTGGGAGGAATGAATGATCGGTGGAATGGAATGCTGGTTGAAGGGTTGATTTGAGCGAGGGGTAGGCTGGTGAGACGAGAGGTGGACGGTGGGATAGAACTGAAGTTCTGGAAAGAGTTTGGATACACAGTTTTTCCATTACCTACAACCATGGATTATTGGAAGAATTGAAGCGGGAGACGTCGGTCAAGGAAGAGGGGCAGAGAGAGAGAGAGAGAGAGAGAGAGAGAGAGAGAGAGAGAGAGAGAGACAGAGACAGAGCAAGAAACAATAGAAAACCTGGCATCGATATTTTATAAGGTAGAAGTATACATGGCCTGCATGGATTTAATATCTGTATTGTAGTAATACTGCTGCTTCTGCAACTATTGATGCTACTGCACTGTCAGCCACAGTGCAATGGCTTCCACCAATTTTTCTTCTAAATAATGGGGTCTGGGTGATCGTGGGTAACTAGTCACTCATGTAGGTGAGTAAGACAGAAGAACATCAGTGGTATATCTTATTTTCCGAAAAGTTTCGCCTACCCAAGAGGCTTCGTCAGTTCAATTCATATGTAACTAATATTGACAAGAGAAGCAATGAGAAGGCAAAGATAATGTACTGAGTCCCTCAACCTTGAGATGGTTGGTCCCTTGGGAAGCTGAGACATGAGAAAGATGCGTTTTATACTGCTAGTCGCAGGGCTCTGGCCCACTAGAAGTAAGAAAATAAGAACTTAAGATCACTTCAACTAGCCTGCTTGCCCTTGCTATGCAGGTCAACAAATCTAGCTCTTCTCACTCATAGTAGCTAGTGAGTATGCACTGAAATTGTAAAAGTTGTCCTCTGTATGAAGATACGGTTGTGTTGCAGTGTCAAACAAATATCAGTATAAAAATAGTATACAATACCGACACATTAATAAGTAATACACATATTTGACAGTTTGGTATTATTATTTCTGACACGTTTCGCATTCACAATTGTATATAAACATTCAAATACTGGATTTTACTAGTCAGAGTGCACTCGGGCTGTGGCTGTCTGTCACCTCCTGGAGGTTCTGGACCTACATACGGTTTTCAGTCAATATTATGTGATAAATGGTTTTGAAAACCTACAAATTCGAGATTGAGACACTTATGCAACATATGGGAATCTTTATTGAAGAAACGTTCGCCGCATAGTGGCCTCAACAGTCCAATACAAAGCAGAAAAATGTATGGAGAGGAGGAGTTCGAGGTAATCAGTCCCTCAGCCTGGAATTGATGTGTTCAATCCATCACTCTTGTAGAAAGTACAGCACAGGGCCGGAAAAGTGGCTTATATACTTTAGCCAGGTGAGTCGAAGTAGAAGGAGGCAGGATCACAGTGGAACCATCCGCTAGTGTAAGTGGGTATTCGTCCAAAAGTTGGACTAGTGTCGGTTTTCGAAACCATCACATCTGTCAGACACTGCAACATCATGGAATCTTGACAAAAGTACTTCTTCAACACGTTTCTTCAATAACGATATCCATATCATGCATTAGTGTCTCAATCTTCAATATTATGATGGTATATAATACCAACATGGAGACGAGTAAGATTCATGTGCAAACTTTTGCATGAATCTTACTCATCTTCTTGTTGGAATTGTAAACCATTATAATATTGACGGAAAACCATATATAATTCCAGAACCTCCAGCAGGGAACAGACAGCCACATCCCGAGTGCACTCTGGCAAGTATAATCCAATATTTGAAAGCTTATATACAACTGAATATAAATTGTAAATACAGAGGTGACTAATTTGGAGCCAGCAGATCAATGGAGAGTTAAAGATGATGTGATTAGTCTGTCAGCCTTGAATATGTAGTTTTGAGGTAATCAGTCCCTCAGCATGAAGAAGTGTTCAGCACGAATCCTGGCGGTACCTGACGTCTACGTTCGGCACCAGACCTGCCCATGAAGCACATCAGTTTCCTATATGTTTTACATACCAAGGCTTTTATGTATTCCCTGTACTTATCAAGCCCCCAGTCTGAAAAATGTCATTAAATAAAGTTTCTTTATGATCATGGACAATGTGATCACTGTTACCAAGTTTCTTCTCTTCCCATGTAGTAAAAAGGTCAAACATATTACCGCTACGAGTGGGAAATTCTAGTATCCGAGTTAGAAAGAAATCCTCTTCTATGTTAATTAGTCGACTTGCTTCTTGATGTTCAGTTTGTATATTCCAGCTGATATTAGGATTATCAAAGTCTCCGACTATAATTGCATCATCATAATTAATTAAGGATCTAATTTAATCAAGCAAAGCAATATTATATTCCTTGTTTAGTTAGAGAGGTTTGAAGACGACTGATTTTAATCTTATTAAAGTTATCCCGATTATCGGAATTCAAAGTCTCAGATGCATCCGCATTTTCCTTGTCTACATTTTGCCTCTGAATTGACTTATATGTAATTGATCACTTTTCCCCATCCACTGGAACTGAACTAACTTGAATAAAGACATTGCCAGTTTGAATGGAAGGTTGTGAATCGATCTGATCGTCCATATTTTGACGCCGTCAAGAAAGTGGCTTGCTCTCTTCTTTCATCTTATGCTTCTATTATTTAAAAAAAAAAAACATTAATTTAATTAGACACTGGTTTTTTTCCGCTAACTCTTCGAATTAATTTCCCTCATAACTCGGGAACGTCTCATCTAATCGGCATTCAAAATTTCAATACTTGTGTAAGGCAACCAGTTCGAAAATCTTTAAACAACTGGCATGTTCACGTACCGTATGACCAAAGTTGTTGAACTCATTCTTATGCTTGAGTAGCTCGGATGATAACTTCCAAAGCTCTCAGTGGCGTAACTCAAAAAAAAAAAAAAAAGGTCTAAAAGTTCGACGACGGTGAAGAGTGAAGTTCAGATGTGTAACTGCAGATTTGACAATTTTACGTGAAAAATATTTTGAAATTTTTATTCCCGTTAAATTAATTTTCAATTTACCTGTTTTGTACGGGCTTTGTGTAATGGGTTGATACATCTTAGAGCGAGGATGGTATCCATTAAGTTTTGTTTCAAATGTGGTACAATAGCAAAAACAAATCGAATCGTTGGAATTCGTGCCATAACTGGAGAATGAACAATCTCAACGCAATCCTCAAGCGGCCATCGCAGTCCTCAAGTGGCTAATTTGGTGAACAATTAGTGATATTTATTGCTCATTGGTTGAAGAGAGATACCCCTGACTGGCTCAGTTTCGGTCTTAGGCAGCTCAGTTCTGGTTCTTAAGCAGCTCAGTTCTGGTCTCCATTTTACAGAATGGATACAAATTCGTTAGAAAGCATTCAGCGACGAATAACAAAAGTAATATATAGCATTAGAAATCTTCCGTATGAAGAAAGATTGAAGACCCTTGAAATTACATTCACTTGTAAGACGAAGAATGAGAGAAAACATGATCGAAGTGTATAAATGGAAGATGGGTATTAACAAAGGGGATATAAATACTAAGGTCTTGAGGGTGTCTCTCCAAGAGAGAACCTGCGATAATAGATTCAAATTAGAAAGGATATGGGAAAGCATTGGTTTGGATACAGGGTAGTTGATGAGTGGAACAATCTGTGTAGTAGGGTTATTGAAGCTAAAACCTTGGATAGTTTCAAATTTAGTTTGGATTTGAGTGGGAGGTGCACATGAGTAAATAGAATAATCAAAGTTTATTGCTTGGGTAGCGTTGAAAATTTGGTTGGGCAAATATTTTGTTAGTGGGATGGATTGTGAAGGACCTGCCTAGTATGGACCAACAGGCTACTGCAGTGTTCCTCCTTTCTTATGTTCTCATTATTGACGATGCCCGAATAAAAACTAATTTGAAAATTCATGGGAAATAATTATAAAACTTTGACTCAGATCAATTGCTGATTCGTTTCAAATTATTACCATTGGTGGGTTTTATTATAACATAGTTTATTACTTACTTTGAATTGTGTAAATCTCAATTATTCCAATCTAATGAAGCAAATAGTTTCTCATGTAATAAATAGAGAATGCTTCTTCTGATCGGCTTCAAATCCTGTATGCCGGTGTATCTTGTTAGAAAGTATTTTTTTTATTATTACTTTGTGTTGTGTGGTTGCCAATTTTCCTATTTTTTGTCATTTCAAATTTGAGTTTGTAAATGACTTTGTAAATGGTCCAAGTCGGACCGAAACGTCGTCGTAAGCTTCTCTCTTTTATGTGCGGGTTATTTGTGTATAAAATAAATATATCTTACATGACTGTAGAGAATTTTAAGTAGAATATTAATGAGGAAAAAATTATAAAACATGTATAAATTAGTTATTTTTGGTGTTTTTAAATTGAACAATGGAAAACACTATTGTTCGGAACATTCTCAGCAGAGTTTTCGTTTCCTTTCTCACAGAGCTTCGCTTAATACGTGACAATGACTTTATCAATCTGCTTTAAAAAATTTTAGATTTTGCAGTGCATTAATTGGATAATTTGCACACGTGGTTGTCCTATGCACAATCCTACATGTGTTAATCCAAAATTTTGATTCCGTTTGATAGATATACCTGGAGTATACCTGCAGGGTGTTTCGGGGGCGAACGCCCCCCAGGCCCGGTCCATGACCAAGCCTCACGTCAGGTGGAGAATGGTTCTGATCTGCCTCCAAATTTCTGCACTCGTGTATCATTCTTTGAAGAAGACTGGTATATTTAATGGAGTATTTAGATGTTATTTTGTTACTTTCAATGAATTCTTTTGGTTTGATGCTGGTGATGGGCTCTTGATCAAAGAAACAGCACTTATCTTCCGCTCTTCTGGACTGAATTTAAATGTCTCCCATTCCAAAGGCATTATATGATCCCTTCAGGCTTAATACTTTCCAGTGATTAATATATGTCAGTTGTGAACACCTTAGCTCTTAAACGGCTGAGGCTTATATGAAATGTATAGTACGCTTCATGGCTGTGTAGGCACAATTTAGCATGGATTCTCTACAATAACCGGAAAAATACATTTTCTGGCTAGCTTTAAATTTTAGTACTGATGCGTTTTCCTCAAAGGAAACAAGTGTAAGTTATCATGGGCCAATTTTATTAATCAAATTGATTTCTGTGAGAAAATTGGAGAATATCTCATCTGATCAGAAATAAATCACAGTGTTTAGTTATCCTATTTATATCAACTTATTGTTCTTTGATATGCCTATAATATCCATGTGCCCTAAACACCATTGCTTAACATTATGTTATATATACTAAGAACACACAAAACTTACTTAAGAGCAGACCAGTGTTACTTATCGAAATGCTTGGATTGAATTCCGTCTGTGTAGTTTTCGTTTTTTTTTTTTTTTGATGAAATTGGAACAATGAATTGCTGTTTTTCATGGCGATAACTTCAACCTCCATGCTGATTACTTGAGTCTGCAACATCTGAGTAGCTTCAAGCGTAATGTCTTTATCTATTTTAGGATATTGGTTTGTTTGGTTCCTCTGAAAGATTTGAATTAGATTTGGTCTGTGTTTGTCCTATTTTTCCACTTTTACTAAAGAAATTTGGATACAAGTTTTCATATGACGACTTATGAATGCCTCTTCTGATTCCCTTTGAATCTTCGGAGATGATATTTGACTGCACTGTCAACTTATGCAGCGCTCTGCAATGCTCCAATCGCGTGCACTGAGGCGCAAGGGACTGTGGATATGGAACAAATATATTTTTCATAAATTGCGCAGCGACCTAAATACATCAAGTGTATATTTATTTTTTGAGTTGCTTTACAGCTTCTCTTCAGAGTTTTTCAAGACTACTCTCCTACTTTCAGTTTCTGAGGCCCTAACATCCTAACACAGCAGCAGATTCTAATTATATTGTAAAGCATATTGGGAGCAGTTACCTAAATATTTTCCCGTCCGTATGTGTAACGCATCATTTATGAAAAAAAAATTCAGAGTAACATAAAAATATTCGATTTCGTTAATATGATCTTTCCGTCTGTGACAGTCGTTTGTTAATGATATTTCGTTCAATTTGTCTTTCTTAGTGTGAAGCTTTTAACAAATGTTACTACGTCTATATTCTTTATGTAACTTGCTATCTTTTCTTCATTTCCAGTACAATTCATTTATCCTCATTAAATTCCGTTATCTAGCTTTTATTCTATTTTCTCTAATAATGCATTCTTGCAAGAAGTTAATTGTTTTCATTCCTTATTTTCATAGGATTTTTGCGACTTCGGCAAAATATATTTATACATATTTACTCGAGGAGGTAATCGATACTTCCGGGTTCCAAGGAGGATATTTTAAATAGAAAATACCTTAAATTAGGCACACCAACAGTTTCTTTTATTCTTCTTTCTTTCTTTCAACAAATCGGCCGTTTCCCACCGAGGCAGGGTGGCCCAAAAAGATAAACAAAAGTTTCTCATTTTAATTTTAGTAATGTATGCAGGAGAAGGGGTTTCTTTTATTCTTAAATACTTTTATTTTAAAAAAATAGCCTTTCCTTGAGATTTTCTGATGACACCTTTCCCAAAGACTGAAAATACCACAATCGTTCCATTCACTTTTACAAAAAATACTTTTTGTACCTTTGGAAGGAACTTATTTAACATGATATATACAAATTAAGTTAACAAATTAGTTAAGTAAGTTTGGCTCTTCAGATTCTTTGTTCATTTGTTCACTTTTCTCCTGGGATTTTTGCTAGTATCTCCGGAACAAAAGTTGGTATTATAATTCAAGGGGTCTAAAAAATATATGCCGTTTTCCTTCTTTTAATCAAATCTTCCCTAAAAAAAAGGTTAGAGTGGTTAGCTTAACTAATCTGTACATTATTTTAATACCCAAGGCGCTACCAGGTATAGTATTATTTTTTGTCAAGATAAATTATAAGCTTCTTTACCTTTCCTCTCGATATTCCGATGTCCTTCATTTTTATTGTCTTGATATAGATGAATATTTTGTACAATACCTACGTTAAAAATCTCCTTATCAGGAAGCTCACTTCAGTTCGGTGAATTTTATCGTTTATTCTTTGTTATTTTGTCGTTCACATCACCTTCATACCTTTTGAATTAAAGGATTGTTTCTGTTTTTCTCGTATCCACTATTCATTTTGCAAAGTTTAGTTTGTCTTCTCTCCTTCTAATAAGTCTCTGACATATTTTTTATTGATTAAAATGTTTTTTCCTTTTCATGACTTTCCAAGACTTTCTGTTAAAAGCTTATTTATTTATTGTCTCCTTATTTTTGGTATAGCGTTTGCAGTGGTAGGATTGGAGGGATTAGGTATTAAGTTGGAGGTGGAAAGGGGGGATGGGGCTGAATGAGAAGGCTGTGGAAGGGAAGTCGTATATCTAGTAGGTCTTGACAAGTTACGTAATAAACCTCAAGTTATCCCGTAAGCTTCAGCTGGGTGAGAGTGACTCTATAACCCAGGCACAGTTGGTGCCGCTTATGTTGCTGGTGCTGATGAAGCTGATGGTGCCGGGCCACAAGCGGTGCTGGTGACACTGCTGTTGTTGGTGACACTACTGGTGTTCCTGGTTCTGGTGGTAATGCTGGGGTTGGTGTCTTGGAGTTTACAGAGGATTAGAAAGGACTTACAAACAACTACACAGTGTAGGAGTTGGAAGATGAAGGGTCTGGTAAGTTTATGTTGCTAGTAAGATATAATTTTGTTTATTGCAAACGGCTTAAGGTGTGTTACAACAATGTTAAAAGTTTGTGGAGTTGAGAAGCCAAATTTATTATCAAGAGTGCTAATAAACATTATTAAATTTGTATTTACTGCTACTGATGCTCATATTGTAAATAGTGAATATTTGGGGGCATCGAGTCTGTTTAAGTCGTACATTATTTTTAAGCCATAGATCAAGTTACTTCTCATACGAATTTTTCTTGGAGTTAAGAGTTGAGTTCCTTCAAACGCTACTCGTGAAGTTAGATTTTTATGTCCGCAATCATTTTACAGTTCAACGTTTTTTTACATAAGCAAAAAGGGACGGATTATTTAAGTTGGAGATGGTACTTTAATGGAGAATAGGGGTCATATGACCTTTTCTATTCAGTTTTTGACTGAATTGCCACAAGATTTAATGCTCAGCTAGAACTCTGAATCACGCATATTATTTCAAATGGGTGACTGATGAAAGTGCCATGTTTTCGTTTTGGTGCTTCCCATATTTTCGTTTTCTCATCTAATTTTTTTGTTGTTGTTTTTATTTCGCTTATAACACGAGGCTTTATCCCATAAACTTCAAATTTTCGTTGCTGGTGTATAGTAACGAGGCTGAGACTCGAGGAACAATTGGCATATGTAGACTAGCGTGTGACCAAAGTTATTGAAACCATTTGCATCTTGGAATAGTTCTCATAGCATTGCAAACCCTCTGCCGTATATCGAGGATGAAGGACAGAGCAATTCAAGTGTATAGGTGCATAATGGGTCTGGTGTAATGTCGTATGTGAGGTGAGAAATCACGAAAGCACCTGGAATTTCATCATTCTTTTCAAAGTGGTTGTTTTGCATAAATACTGGTGTATCTTAATCAGAAGTATTTTTTTATGGAACGCGGTGAATAATGGACTACAAATCCGCTCATGGCATCATTGCTGACAAACGACACTGGATCAGGAATTTAATGATCACATGGGGGCATCGATAAATCTGATATATTGAATACATCCGTAGTCATTCTGTTGTGAATGTCTGGTTAGTATACAGGCGTGTCTGTAAGGCAAACAAAGAAAAACATGTTCTTCAAGAAATTCAGACTGGATATTGCTGACTCTGCCAAATCGCCAATGCAAGAAGTAGCAGATTTATATTAATGTCTTCCTCAGCCAGATCTCGTATTTTTACTGAAAGAAATGACAATGGTGCTTCATTGTCAGGTTCATCGAAGATGTCAAGATCACTGTTAAATCCCAGTCATGCCTCAGGGGAATGACGCATCACATTCTAACTGACGTAGGTAAAAAAATGTGTGCTGCTCAAGGTTTGCAGCACCAAGAAACACCAGGTCACGACAAGTTCTATAGCACCAAGAAACACCAGGTCACGACAAGTTCTATAGCACCAAGAAACACCAGGTCACGACAAGTTCTATAGCACCAAGAAACACCAGGTCACGACAAGTTCTATAGCACCAAGAAACACCAGGTCACGACAAGTTCTATAGCACCAAGAAACACCAGGTTACGACAAGTTCTATAGCACCAAGAAACACCAGGTCACGACAAGTTCTATAGCACCAAGAAACACCAGGTCACGACAAGTTCTATAGCACCAAGAAACACCAGGTCACGACAAGTTCTATAGCACCAAGAAACACCAGGTTACGACAAGTTCTATAGCACCAAGAAACACCAGGTCACGACAAGTTCTATAGCACCAAGAAACACCAGGTCACGACAAGTTCTATAGCACCAAGAAACACCAGGTCACGACAAGTTCTATAGCACCAAGAAACACCAGGTCACGACAAGTTCTATAGCACCAAGAAACACCAGGTCACGACAAGTTCTATAGCACCAAGAAACACCAGGTCACGACAAGTTCTATAGCACCAAGAAACACCAGGTCACGACAAGTTCTATAGCACCAAGAAACACCAGGTCACGACAAGTTCTATAGCACCAAGAAACACCAGGTCACGACAAGTTCTATAGCACCAAGAAACACCAGGTCACGACAAGTTCTATAGCACCAAGAAACACCAGGTCACGACAAGTTCTATAGCACCAAGAAACACCAGGTCACGACAAGTTCTATAGCACCAAGAAACACCAGGTCACGACAAGTTCTATAGCACCAAGAAACACCAGGTCACGACAAGTTCTATAGCACCAAGAAACACCAGGTCACGACAAGTTCTATAGCACCAAGAAACACCAGGTCACGACAGGCTCTACAGCACCAAGAAACACCAGATCACGACATGTCCAACAGCACCAAGAAATACCAGATTATGACATGTCCAACAGCACCAAGAAACGCCAGGTCACGACATGTCCAACAGCACCAAGAAACACCAGATCACGACATGTCCAACAGCACCAAGAAACACCAGATCACGACATGTCCAACAGCACCAAGAAACACCAGATCACGACATGTCCAACAGCACCAAGAAACACCAGATCACGACATGTCCAACAGCACCAAGAAACACTAGATCACGACATGTCCAACAGCACCAAGAAACACCAGATCACGACATGTCCAACAGCACCAAGAAACACCAGATCACGACATGTCCAACAGCACCAAGAAACACCAGATCACGACATGTCCAACAGCACCAAGAAACACCAGATCACGACATGTCCAACAGCACCAAGAAACACCAGATCACGACATGTCCAACAGCAACAAGAAATACCAGATCATGACATGTCCAACAGCACCAAAAAAAAAAAATAAAAAGGACACAAAAAGTTTTACTTTTTCTCTATGCAAAATATATCTTTGCTTCAAGAACAAAAATTGTTTCGTTGACTTTCATAAGAAGTACCAGTAAGCTTATTGTGAAGTCGTATCTCAGTTTATGTTAACTCTTATCTTAAGACTCTTCTATATTTCGAGGTCATTGCACTTGTTCTTAGTATTCAAGAGATTTTTCAATATGTGAAATGCAAAATCCCATTTTTTATCATAGTGGTTTGCAATAAGTGGTTATTTTTATGGAAAGAGAACAACCTATACTACAGTAACATAACTTAACCTAACCTAACGTAACCTAACTTAACCTAACCTAACGTAACCTAACTTGACCTAACCTAACATAGCATAACCTAACCTAACATAGCATAACCTAACCTAACTTAGCATAACCTAACATAGCATTGCATAACCTAACCTAACATAGCATAACCTAACGTAACCTAACCTGACCTGAATGTAAAATTTAATGATGGTGATGGTGGTCATGGTGGTATTGATGTCGCTGGTGGTGATGATGCTGGTATTAATGTTGCTGGTGATTGCAATGCTGGTATTAATGTTGCTTGTGGTTGTGATGCTGGTATTGATGTTCCTGGTTGTGGAAACGCTGGTATTGATGTCAGTCTTAGTGGTGGTGTTACAGGTATTGATATTGCTGGTGTTGATGATGGATTTGCTGATGCTGTTGCTAGTGGTGGAAATGATTGTATTGATGTTACTGGTGCTAGTGATGTTAGCGTGGATATTTTTGCTGGTGGTACACATAATGGCACTAGTGTTGCTGGTGGTGGTCATGTTTGTTCTTGTGTTGTTGCTGTTGATGTTGGTATTTATGTTATTAGTGTTGATGCGTGTACTGATGTCGCTGGTCTTAGTGATGATGGTAAAGATGTTTCTGGTGGTGTTGAGGCGGATATTGCTGGTGTTGTTGGTGATTGTGGTGGTATTCTTGTTCCTGGTGGTGGTGATGCCAGTTTTGATGTTGCTGACAGTGTTGCTGGTGGTGATGTTTTTCTGCTTCTGCAGTATTGGTACTACTGGTTATTGTACTTTTGCTGCTGCTGTTGTTGCTTCTGCTGCTAGTTATTGTAGTTTTGTTGGTTGTGTCTACAATGGCATTTTTGACTGCATTGCGGGTTGATTATTGGTCGTGTTATGGGTGTCGGGGGAAGGGTTGTCGGTAGTGGTGATGCTACTAATATTGATTGTTTCTTGAGAGTGGTGATAGTGATAGTGGAGCTGGTGGTGATAATAACGATGCTGCTAATGGCTTGTGCGGTTTTAATCAGCACTCGAGACTAAGAGACAAAACTATTTACTTTGCCTTCATACAAAATTGCATACCAAAAATAATCTGAAACTATATCTTTGGAGACTAGAAGTAATCACCGATGAAATATTCTTATTCAGAATATTTTCCAAGTTAGCAATTTCCTCAGCCACAGCGTCATTTTTATGTTATATTAAGCATTTCCAATAACTTCCTTCCATCGTCTATATAGATTATAAGTGCTTACATCTCCTCGTCTCCACTGCTTACCTGAGGCAAGGGGACGTTAAGTGTTCTCTGCTTGTTGGTTTATATTCGTCCCAATATACTGCTCATCCTCTCTTGTTGACTCTAATTGATTAAGTTGACTCGAAAAGTTTGCATGTGTGGAGGGAGGAAAGAAGGCAGTCGAATGAAATAATATTTAGAAGCCAGAGTGTGTGAAGGGTTAGCTGTTTATATAGCAGAAGGATAAGACAAGAGGGGAAAACGAAGTAGTGGGCGAGAGGTGTGGGCTGTGGCGTGTGTTCGTGTCTCTCTGTGTGTTTGTGTTTTTGTGTGTGTGTGTGTGTGTGTGTGTGTGTGTGTGTGTGTGTGTGTGTGTGTGTGTACTCACCTAGTTGTACTCACCTAGTTGAGGTTGCAGGGGTCGAGTCCTAGCTCCTGGCCCCGCCTCTTCACTGATCGCTACTAGGTCACTCTCCCTGAACCGTGAGCTTTATCGTACCTCTGCTTAAAGCTATGTATGGATCCTGCCTCCACTACATCGCTTCCCAAACTATTTCACTTCCTAATTACTCTGTGGCTGAAGAAATACTTTCTAACATCCCTGTGATTCATCTGTGTCTTCAGCTTCCAACTGTGTCCCCTTGCTGCTGTGTCCCATCTCTGTAACATCCTGTCTTTGTCCACCTTGTCAATTCCTCTCAGTATTTTGTATTTCGTTATCATGTCCCCGTATCTCTCCTGTCCTCCAGTGTCGTCAGGTCGATTTCCCTTAACCACTCCTCGTAGGACATACCCTTTAGCTTTGGGACTAGTCTCGTTGCAAACCTTTGCACTTTTTCTAGTTTCTTTACGTGCTTTGTTAGGTGTGGGTTTCAAATTGGTGCCGCATACTCAAATGTGGGCCTAACGTACACTGTGTACAGGGTCCTGAACGATTCCTTATTAAGATGTAGGAATGGTTTGCTAGGCGCCCATTTGCTGCAGTAGTTATTTGATTGATGTGTGCCTCAGAAGACGTGTCTGGTGTTATACTCACCCCAAGATCTTTTTCCTTGAGTGAGGTAGTCTCTGGCCCCCTAGACTGTACTCCGTGTGCGGTCTTTATTACCCTTCCCCAATCTTCATGACTTTGCACTTGGTGGGGGTTGAACTCCAGGAGCCAATTGCTGGACCAGGTTTGCAGCCTGTCCAGATCCCTTTGTAGTTCTGCCTGATCTTCGACCGAATGAATTCTTTTCATCAACTTCACGTCATCTGAAAACAGGGACACTTCGGAGTCTATTCCTTCAGTCATGTCGTTCACAAATAACAGAAACAGCACTGGTCCTAGGGCTGACCCCAGGGGGACCCCGCTGGTCACAGGCGCCCACTCTGACACCTCGCCACGTGCCATGACTCGCTGCTGTCTTCCTGACAAGTATTCCCTGATCCATTGTAGTGCCTTCCCTGTTATCCCTGCCTGGTCCTCCAGTTTTTGCACTAATCTCTTGTGTGGAACTGTGTCAACCGCCTTCATACAGTCCAAGAAAATGCAATCCACCCACCCCTCTCTTGTCTTAATGCTGTCACCCTGTCATAGAACTCCAGTAGGTTTGCGACACAGGATTTCCCGTCCCTGAAACCGTGTTGGCTGCTGTTGATGAGATCATTCCTTTCTAGGTGTTCCACTACTCTTCTCCTGATAATCTTCTCCATGACTTTGCAAACTATTCATGTCAGTAACACTGGTCTGTAGTTAAGTGCTTCATGTCTGTCTCCTTTTTTAAAAATTGGGACTACATTTGCTGTTTTCCATGCCTCAGGCAATCTCCCTGTTTTGATAGATGTATTGAATATTGTCGTTAGGGGTACACATAGCGCCTCTGCTCCCTCTCTCAGGACCCATGAAGATATGTTATCCGGTCTCATTGCCTTTGAGGTATCTAGCTCACACAGAAGCCTCTTCACTTCTTCCTCGGTTGTGTGTGTGTGCGTGTGTGTGTGAGGCTTCAAGCAAAAACCAAGGCTGCAACTGACACCATCAATGACCTGCTATTTGCTGATGACTGCGCCCTCAACGCTGCGTCAGAAGCCGCCATGCAGCACAGTGTTGACAAGTTCTCTGACGCCTGCAACAACTTCGGGCTGACAATCAGTACAACGAAGACTGAAGTGATGCACCAGCCTGCTCCGGGAAAGACGTATGTTGAGCCAAACATCACCATCAACTGGCAGCGACTGAACACCGTAGTCAAATTCACCTACCTCGGCAGTACCCTTTCCAGAAACGTTGTCATCGATGATGAGGTGAATGCCAGACTTGCCAAAGCCAGTGCCACCTTTGGCAGGCTCCACAAGAATGTATGGAACCGAAGAGGCATCACCACAAGCACCAAGATCAAGGTGTACAGAGCCATAGTCCTCATCACACTTCTCTATGGCTGCGAAACCTGGACTGTCTACAAACGTCACGCCAGAAAGTTGAACCACTTTCACACCACACGGCTCAGAAAAATTCTTGGCATCAAATGGCAAGATAAGATCCCAGACACAGAAGTGCTGACTACAGCTGGCCTGCCTAGCATCTACACCATCCTAATGCAGACACAGCTTCTCTGGGCAGGTCACGTTGCTCGCATGCCAGACCACCGGCTGCCAAAGAAACTCTTGTTTGGCGAACTGCAGCATGGAAAGCGCTCTCAAGGAGGCCAAAAGAAGCGCTGTAAGGACACCCTTAAGACTGCTCTGAAAGCTTTCAACATCAACCACACCATGTGGGAGCTGATAGCTCAGGACAGGAATGACTGGCGAGCAGTTGTCCAGAAAGGGGCAACATCCTGCGAGGCAAGCAGAATCTCACTAGCTTAGCAGCGCAGGCAGGCGAGGAAGACCAGAGCCATCAGACCCCTCGATGCCGCCACCCTTCCCTGTCCACACTGCCAGAGAACGTTTCGTGCGCGGATTGGCACCATTGGCGGATTTACCCACCAACTTCGATCCCAGGATGACTAGATGGTCCTCGTCGAATCGACGGACAAACAACAAACAAAAAGTGTGTGCGTGTGTGTACTCGCTTAATTGTGGTTGCAGGGGTCGAGTCATAGCTCCTCTGTGTGTGTGTGTGTACTCACCTAGTTGTACTCACCTAGTTGAGGTTGCGGGGGTCGAGTCCGAGCTCCTGGCCCCGCCTCTTCACTGATCGCTACTAGGTCACTCTCCCTGAGCCGTGAGCTTTATCGTACCTCTGCTTAAAGCTATGTATGGATCCTGCCTCCACTACATCGCTTCCCAAACTATTCCACTTACTGACTACTCTGTGGCTGAAGAAATACTTCCTAACATCCCTGTGATTCATCTGTGTCTTTAGCTTCCAACTGTGTCCCCTTGTTACTGTGTCCAATCTCTGGAACATCCTGTTTTTGTCCACCTTGTCAATTCCTCTCAGTATTTTGTATGTCGTTATCATGTCCCCCCTATCTCTCCTGTCCTCCAGTGTCGTCAGGTTGATTTCCCTTAACCTCTCCTCGTAGGACATACCTCTTAGCTCTGGGACTAGTCTTGTTGCAAACCTTTGCACTTTCTCTAGTTTCTTTACGTGCTTGGCTAGGTGTGGGTTCCAAACTGGTGCCGCATACTCCAATATGGGCCTAACGTATACGGTGTACAGGGTCCTGAACGATTCCTTATTAAGATGTCGGAATGCTGTTCTGAGGTTTGCTAGGCGCCCATATGCTGCAGCAGTTATTTGGTTGATGTGCGCTTCAGGAGATGTGCCTGGTGTTATACTCACCCCAAGATCTTTTTCCTTGAGTGAGGTTTGTAGTCTCTGACCCCCTAGACTGTACTCCGTTTGCGGCCTTCTTTGCCCTTCCCCAATCTTCATGACTTTGCACTTGGTGGGATTGAACTCCAGGAGCCAATTGCTGGACCAGTTCTGCAGTCTGTCCAGATCCCTTTGTAGTTCTGCCTGGTCTTCGATCGAGTGTATTCTTCTCATCAACTTCACGTCATCTGCAAACAGGGACACCTCAGAGTCTATTCCTTCCGTCATGTCGTTCACAAATACCAGAAACAGCACTGGTCCTAGGACTGACCCCTGCGGGACCCCGCTGGTCACAGGTGCCCATTCTGACACCTCGCCACGTACCATGACTCGCTGCTGTCTTCCTGACAAGTATTCCCTGATCCATTGTAGTGCCTTCCCTGTTATCCCTGCTTGGTCCTCCAGTTTTTGCACCAATCTCTTGTGTGGAACTGTGTCAAACGCCTTCTTGCAGTCCAAGAAAATGCAATCCACCCACCCCTCTCTCTCTTGTCTTACTGCTGTCACCATGTCATAGAACTCCAGTAGGTTTGTGACACAGGATTTCCCGTCCCTGAAACCATGCTGGCTGCTGTTGATGAGATCATTCCTTTCTAGGTGTTCCACCACTCTTCTCCTGATAATCTTCTCCATGATTTTGCATACTATACATGTCAGTGACACTGGTCTGTAGTTTAATGCTTCATGTCTGTCTCCTTTTTTAAAGATTGGGACTACATTTGCTGTCTTCCATGCCTCAGGCAATCTCCCTGTTTCGATAGATGTATTGAATATTGTTGTTAGGGGTACACATAGCGCCTCTGCTCCCTCTCTCAATACCCATGGGGAGATGTTATCTGGCCCCATTGCCTTTGAGGTATCTAGCTCACTCAGAAGCCTCTTCACTTCTTCCTCGGTTGTGTGCACTGTGTCCAGCACTTGGTGGTGTGCCCCACCTCTCCGTCTTTCTGGAGTCCCTTCTGTCTCCTCTGTGAACACTTCTTTGAATCTCTTGTTGAGTTCTTCACATACTTCCCGGTCATTTCCTGTTGTCTCTCCTCCTTCCTTCCTTAGCCTGATTACCTGGTCCTTGACTGTTGTTTTCCTCCTGATGTGGCTGTACAACAGTTTCGGGTCAGATTTGGCTTTCGCTGCTATGTCATTTTCATATTGTCTTTGGGCCTCCCTTCTTATCTGTGCATATTCATTTCTGGCTCTACGACTGTTCTCCTTATTCTCCTGGGTCCTTTGCCTTCTATATTTCTTCCATTCCCTAGCACACTTGGTTTTTGCCTCCCTGCACCTTTGGGTAAACCATGGGCTCATCCTGGCTTTTTCATTACTCCTGTTACCCTTGGGTACAAACCTCTCCTCAGCCTCCTTGCATTTTATTGCTACATATTCCATCATCTCATTAACTGGTTTCCCTGCCAGTTCTCTGTCCCACTGAACCCCGTTCAGGTAGTTCCTCATTCCTGTGTAGTCCCCTTTCTTGTAGTTTGGCTTCATTCGTCCTGGCCTTCCTGCTTCTCCCTCCACTTGTAGCTCTACTGTGTATTCGAAGCTTACAACCACATGGTCACTGGCCCCAAGGGGTCTTTCATATGTGATGTCCTCGATATCTGCACTACTGAAGGTGAATACTAAGTCCAGCCTTGCTGGTTCATCCTCTCCTCTCTCTCTTGTAGTGTCCCTTACGTGTTGGTACATGAAGTTCTCCAGTACCACCTCCATCATCTTAGCCCTCCAAGTATCTTGGCCCCCATGTGGGTCCAAGTTCTCCCAATCTATCTCCTTGTGGTTAAAGTCACCCATGATCAGGAGCTTTGCCCTGCATGCATGAGCTCTTCTGGCCACTCTAGCTAGTGTGTCAACCATCGCTCTATTGCTCTCGTCATACTCTTGCCTTGGCCTCCTGCTGTTCTGTGGTGGGTTATACATCACTGCTATTACCACCTTGGGACCTCCAGAGTGAAGTGTTCCCACTATGTAATCACTTTCTTCTCCGCTATCTTCTCTCTCCAGCTCATCAAAATTCCAGCGATTTTTGATCAGCAACGCCACTCCTCCACCCCCCCTGTTCCCTCTGTCTTTCCTCAGGATTTGGTATCCCGTTGGAAAGATGGCATCTGTTATCATACCTGTAAGCTTGGTTTCTGTGAGAGCTATGATGTCCGGTGATGCTTCTTTGACTCTTTCTTGCCACTCCTCCCACTTATTTGTTATTCCATCAGCGTTTGTGTACCATACCTTCAGTTTCCTTTCCAACACTGTGGTTTGGGGGGCCTGTGAGGGTGGGAGACCTGGTGGCATACTGTGGGGTTCTATAGCTTGGTGTTGGGTGGAGGCTGTGGGTATGGATTGTAGGGTGTGTTGGGATGGTGTGATAGGTTGTATGGTTCTGAGAGTAGTGTTGTGTGTGCTTGCCCTTGCTGTTCTGCCCTGCTCTGACAGACCTCTGCTGGTTCCCTCCTTGTCTCTTTTCCTAGCTCCTTTCGCTTTTTTGTCCTCTCCCTCAGCTGCTGTCGTTCTGATTTTGTTCTGTCTCTGTCTAGGAACACCCTCTTGTACTCTTCCGAGTATTTCAATCGTGGTTTCTCTTGGAGGATCCTGTTCCGCACTGTTTCCGTCCTGAGAATCAGCTTGATTGGTCGGTTTCTCACCTTCGAGTACCCCCCTATTCTCTGAAAATTTACAATCTCGTCCCTCTCTTCACCTATTTCTGTTATGATTTTCTCAATCTCCTTCCTTTCTTCCTGCTTCCTTTCAGTGTGTGTCCTTTCCTCTCTCTCCTGAAGCCCATGGATAAACACTGATTTTGCCCTTTCTTCCTCGCATTGCCTCACCCTCTGTGGCTCTGGATCCTGCCTGTGTGTGTGTGTGTGTGTGTGTGTGTGTGTGTAAAAGATTATGCATAACATATATTTCCTATTAATTTTAAACTAAGTCTGCAAACGAGGTTTAATTAAGTCGTATGAGACAGCAGTAAACGAATCAATATCCTTTTTGAAAGATGTAAACATCGTAAATTGCATTATATGTTTGTCTCAAAAGAACGGAATGTTCTGTCGTTTACGGGTGAGGCAGCGATAAACAAGGTAATGTAGAATGAATAAAATCGTTAGGGAAGCGATATCACCAGTCAAGAAGACTTAACTTATGAAGAAGTTGTAACTCTTCAGGCATTAATCACTGTATTCTTCAGACCTTGTTCCTGGTGGTGTTCCTATGTTCCTCTTGGTGTTCTTTAAATCTGGTTCCTGGTGGTGTTCCTCAGATACCGCGAGTGGTCTTCCATGTATTTATTTTGGTGTTGCTGCAGGTGGTGATCCCCAAACACTGGTGGTGGTGCTAGTGGTGTTTCTAGCAATCCCGTGCTCTATCAACTAAGGCACAGCTGGTCCTCATCACCAGAGGCTGCTCTCCCTGCTCGCTTCCTTCGTTATTTATCATCTTAATCTGCTACCATTGGTTGTACGAGTCTCTTTAGTTGGGTGTCATTGTTTACTTCCTTGAGTTACAAAAGGGCAGTGAAATTCAAACTTGAAATCATTATTTGACTGCATTCGATAACTTTATTTTGCGAGAATTCGCATAGATTGAATTTAGATCATTGACTAAATAACAATTGACATTAAAGAAAGGAAGTTACAACCTTTTCTAGATGGGGAGATCATTTTGTTACAAGCAATACATTTTCAAATGAGGTAATTTTCTTTAGCGATTCTTAAGTCAATTTCCAAATGCTCCTTTAAGAATCTGTCTTTATTTCAAACTGTGAT
Organism: Cherax quadricarinatus; assembly: GCF_038502225.1. NCBI lineage: Eukaryota > Metazoa > Arthropoda > Malacostraca > Decapoda > Parastacidae > Cherax > Cherax quadricarinatus. Next base: position 49,026,583 of record NC_091296.1, read on the forward strand.
AGGCTAAAATATGAACGGTTAGAATAAAACACATGTGTTTTAACATGCTAGGAAATTACTAGGCAATTTCGACACGTCTGGAAACTGATTTTGTTCAGTTGTTGGAAATGATCAAATCTAAACGCGCATTACTCGCGTTACGATAATGGGTTTAAATTGCTACACTTGTTCAATAAACTCTTGACGAAGTTCTCTCTCAGTTGTTCGAAATTTATTTTTTACTTCGCCTTCATCGTCAGATGGGTCTAAAACGGAATTAAAGATTTACACATAGTAATCAATGACTGAATGATAAACATGGAGGGGAGGTAAAAGAACTCCGTCAACAAATATAGCGTCTTCTTCTGGAGGAAAGTTAGTCAATAGGTTGAAAGTCAGCCTCATTTCACAAAGCCACATAGGTTCTTATTTTAATTATTACTTATTTACACAAGTGTTTTACATCATTAAGCTAAGAGCTCCTATCTTTATTAACCAGCTAAGAAGTGTTGCCTGTCTCAGCTCATTTTAAAGCCTTTTTATTGTTATGAGACATACAAATAGGAAAAATGAAGCTGGATCCATCTGTGGACAAGCGATTATCATTTGGCCAATTGACTATTTTTCATTGATATCATTATGTTGTACGAGTCATCCTAGTAATAAATCCAGAGTGTGTAGTTGCTGTTTGATGGCGGCCTTGTTGTGTAAAATGCATATATGCCACCCAATGAGAGTGTGAAGCTTGTGTTGCGGAAATCACACCCGTGGCAACAAATTGATGGCGCTAAGACAAGTAATTTTCCAGTTATGGCACTAATTCTCGCATTTTCAGTTTTTTTTTTGTTTTACTACAACAACAAATTTTCATGAACGCAAACAAAACTTAATAGGTACTATCCTGGCTCTAAGAAGCAACAGCCATAAATTACTCGTACTGAAGGCGTTTTGAAGAGGTAAACCGAAAATTATTTAACGTGGTTGAACGAGAATCAGTTTCACTCTATTTTATACATAAAATAGTAAAATCTGTAACAGCATATCTGAATTTAATTCTCTACGATCGCTGCATTTTTTTATATATTTTTTTTTTGAGCGTTTGATGCTAGACCAGTGAGGATTATGAAAGGTATCCGAGTCATTTCATAATGTTAAGAGTGATTTCAACAATTTTTGTTACAGGGCTCGTGATAATGCCAATTCTTGCAAGAATTTGGTACCCGTTACCGTACACAGGTGTTGAAAATTTGAAGTCGAACGAATGAGGTATTCTCGAATTATGAACGATAAAAAAATGAAAAGTCGGAGAATAAAAAGAGAAAAAATATCAGCAACCTCTTCAAGGTACCCTTTAAGGGATACCTGATAATGAAAATAAATTTCAGTCGCTGCGCGACCCAAGAAAAATTTCCAAAACCTACAGTTCCATGTGGCTCGATGCACGCGATGGGAAAGCCACTAAATACTAATGCAGTTAAATGTTAGCATTGAAGATTTGAGGGGAATGGTAAATCAGGACGCACTCAGACCAAATCTAATTCAAATCTTTCAGACAGACCAAAGAGACCAATATCCTAAGATACACAAACAAATTAATTAAGGTTGAAGCCCCTCAAATGTTGTTCTGTCAAGTAGTCAGCATGGAACGGTTGCAGGTAATGAGATGCAACACTCAGTGATACTCACTTGAAAAGCACTACGTCAATTTTTCTATTTTTTAAACCTAAAAATAAATTGGAACCTACACAGGAAAAATTCGATCCAAACTTTTCTCTACTTAGGACTGACCAGCTTTTAAGAAAGTTTTATGTAATATTAGTGTTATAACATATATTTTTTAACAATGCTTGAGGAGGGACAGATATCATAGGCACATAAAAGACCATTAGGTTTATTTTTCCTAGGATAACCAAATTAAAGGAAAAACAATTATTTGTTTCTGATCAGGAAAGACTTTCGCCAGTTATTTCACAAAAGCCAATTTAATTAGTAAAACTGGCTCAAGACAGCCTAGCATGAAGAGATTGATTCTTTTGCCCAAACACATCAACACTGAAAGCATAATGCTCGCTGGTGATACATCTATAAAAACTTACGTTTGTGGTCACAGTGGGGTCTGTGCTAACCTCTTTATGGTGTATATATATACCTGCTTGGATGAATCTCATTGTAGCCAGGTGGCCCAGTACCTTACGTATGTACTGGACTTTTAGGAATCCTTTGCCATGAGTTCTATCCTCACTCGTTCCTTGTTTTTTTTTTTATGCTGTCCAATAGATGCATTTTCCAGTTATCGAACATACGCCAACATAACTTGTGCCAACATTCCTTGGACCCGTGATACGTTCTATTAATTTCACAGGCTGCATTAACTGCTAACTAATGATGCCGTTTAAAATAATGTTTATTTTACAGAGGAAAGCGTTAAACCAGTGGGGGTTATATTGCGCCTATGGAATCGGAGGCATACAAATTCGACCAAATCAAGGGAACAATAAATCTAGTTCATTAACTCAGAAGCTCTTCATCAGCAAAAAGGCAAAAAGATGCGATAAAATTAATTAATAATATACCTTCTCGACATTAAAAACGGGAAAATGACATCAATACACTCCATTAAACATACTCATCAGAATACACGAGTCTTGAAATCTCGAAGACGATAGAAGAGCCCATTTTCATCTGTTATTAGGAAGAATAATTTTGAAAGACCTATTTAGCATTGTGCACAGGGTGCCCAGGCACGTAAATAGGCCCTTGAATCTTCCCCAAGATACAATACACAAACGATGAAGATTTTGAAGTCGAAATTTTAAATCGAAAAATGTTCCGGGAGAATGTTCCGAAAAATTACAAAATCCATCTTCGAAAAACCTAAAATCACTTAATTTTATATTTTTGCAGTATTCTTTTCTCATTTACATTCCTCTTTAAAAAAAAACTTCCAAACTATAAGAAAAAAATATTTTGATTTCTTTAAATTTCCCGTTTGATAAAATTGCGAAAAAACTTCAGACTGGTCATACACATCCCAAAATTTATTCAGAAACACTTCCGATTGAGACACACCAGTGTATGAGAAAAGCCAGGAGGGTCGTTCTTTTTTTATATTGAAAAAATATACTTAAATATCAAACTAAAATTTATACAGCTCAAACAGTAAATAGCACAAATAGTAAAAGTTTGAAGAGGATAGGAAAAGTCGTTCTCCAGCTATTTATCTAAATCCAATAATCCCACATTTTGTAACTATTTCAGCAAAACTTCAAAATTTTTACCTACTCGGACTAATGGATTATCAACCATCGTATAGACTGTATCGTCATTATTACTTCTTAGTCATTCAAAAGAAGCATTCATTAGATATTGAATAAAATTGGTTATCACTTCATATTCAATACAATTGGCAAACTGGGATTTATGACATCCAACAGCAACAAGAAACTTGTGTTCAGGAAATCACACAAGCGGTTACAATTTGAGGCTGATGAGATGGGTCATTATCCAGATATAACATGGATTCCAACGATTCCAATTTGTTTTTACTTATTTACTATATCAACAAATTTTCGAACATGAATTTTTCCGATCTATTAGAGGATGCTAGAAAAGGGTTAATCGGCTTTCGTCACACGTGAACAAGCCAGTTAATTACAAGAATTTGGTCCCCGTTACAGTACAGATAATTTGAAAACGACTGGACAAGGCGTCCTCGAATTATAAACGAATTACTATCTAAAATTTTGGTGGAAGACGAAAACGATAAACGAAGAGAAAAAATCAGGCAACCTCTTTAAAGTTACTCCTTCGTGAATACATACTACTACTAATACTACTACTACTAATACTACTACTACTATCACTACTACTACTACTACTACTACTACTACTAATAATAATAATAACATAATTATTATTATATAATATCAATATAAATAATGTGTGAAAGGGGACAATAAGGGAAAACTTACAACGTGCTTTAAGGTGACCTCTTGAATAGTCGAGAGCGAGGACAGAGGAGGAGCCAGGACCCTGTGATGGCCCTTGATAATGGCATTGATTATAACGCCGATAATAACATTCTATTATGGCACTAATAATGGCATAGATGGCACCAGGTATGAAGGCATGTATATTGGAACTCATTATGGCACTTAGGGCCTCGTTGATAACTCCTAACGGTAGCTCCCAGGCTTTCATGGTGCCGATGCTATAATTAAAGCACTATGATAGTGTTGATGTTATTATAACAGAGATAATGGGAGTGATCTGCCTGGCAGTGGTACATATGTTACATTGTGTGCCAGACCAAACAACTTGACTGGCTAGGCCCTAAATAAGAAGGCTTGGTCTGAGACCATAATGAATAAGAGGATGAGGGCTGAGGAAAGGAAGGAATTGGTCCCCAAAACTATCAGCAGGAATATAACAGGTACGAAATTAGAGTAATGGTAGAACACTGGTTGTACTGATGGTATTATAGTAGTGTCAATGGAACTAACTTAAGACGATGCCATGCAAATGATTTTGAAACTATGGTAATGCTAATGAGACTATAATGACGATGGTGGCACCACCATTCCTGTGGTAATTAATGTCACCATTGCAGTGATGTTAAAGGTTTAGTAATGCTGATGAGCCTGTGGCGATGATGGTGACACTGAGTAGCACACATGTGCAACTATTAGATAAGTTTATTTCGAAACGTTTCTCCTACAGAGGAGGCTTCTTCAGTCGAGTGCAAAAGAGGCAGCAAGCAGAAGCAGTAGAGATGTCAAGACGGTGAAATCAGTCCATTACTCTTGATGGACTGATTACATCGTCTTGACATCTCTACTGCTGCGAAAATTTTCGGCATAAATTTACCTAACTCTTGCATATATGTCTTAGCAATTTGTCGGTATTGTATACCATTATCATATTCACATATCTTGTGTTTTTTTTTAAATATCTAATATTTTTAATTTTATAATGATTTAAACTACACAAGAAAAAAACTTTATCATAGAGTTTAGTTTTCATGAAAGCCTTTCCAAAGTGTAAAGCAATTATTTTAGACCTTTTACGTAAATAATTTAGCCTTGGATTTGTTTGGTATTGTGCATGTTGAGTGTGAATGCAGGATTTTTTATGCATTTTGTTCTTAAGTGAGATATCCAGTATACAGTGATAAATTCATTTACTCTTATTTCTTATACTGTACCAAACGGATAAAATAATCTGTAAGAGCATTGTATACTTTGATCTATGACTGAGGCTTCATACAATGGTCTTAAGTTAGAAATTAGGGAAAACTATGGTATATTTCTGTCTATAACTAAGGCCTAAAATTTTTGTCCTAAGATGTAAGATAGGAAAAGTACTGTATATTTCCGTCAAGGGATGTAAATCTGAAAGAGTAATGTATATTTCGGTATATAACTAAAGCCATAAATTTATAGTTTCATTTGTAGAACATTTTTTTTTAATTCTCACTATGAGGTTTATTTTCTTCGCATGTCTGTTACGTTTAGAAATATTTTTAAGTGCTTATTTCCCATTAATCTTTGGTTTCGTATAATCTTTAATGTTTAAGTTCTTCATTAAACCACTATTGTTGGTATTAAACGCCTGAATATTTTCTATTAGCTGACTAATTAATTATTTTTCTAGCATAGGTAATAAACCAGTTCAACTTAAGGAGGGTCATTATATCTGTATTAATCTGTTCAGGACCAGTCAAGAAGACTTTTATTTAAATAAAACTCAAATTATTTTTCAGCGGGAAACATAACCTTTTGTCAATATTAACATGGTGATTTAGACATATGTGCAACTCTTGCGTATCTTTATTGTTCAAACGTTTCGCCTACACAGTAGGCTTTTTCAGTCAAATGTAGAGGCTGAACTCTTCTCCAGGCTGAGGGACTGACCACCTAATATCTCCAAGGTTGATGAATGATTACATTATCTTCATTTCATTACTATACCTGCTGCCTCTGTATCTGACTGAAGAAGTCTACTGTGTAGGGCTGTAGGCGAAACGTTTCAATAGTAAAGATACCCAACAATTGCATGTGTCTTAACAAAATAACCTTGAACAAAAATAAAAATAGAATTTCCCATGGTCTTCTAAATTTCATCTCTATAAGGGATTTTCAATGTTTGTAATAATGAAAATATTTCGAAGTTGGGAATGAGTTTTTTTGCGTCATTAAAGTACATTAAGTTGCAAAACATTCGCAGCTTTGCTCCGCAAAGTGCTGCGTCACCACCACACTGCCAACAACATCGCATCTTTTATGAGCAATATTTCCCCTCCTGATTTTGTGTAGTATCCGTTTCGATATGCCCACAATATTCTTAAGTTTTCTTGCCTCTATACACTTCATGACTATTTGGTGTGTGTGTGTGTGTGTGTGTGTGTGTGTGTGTGTACTCACCTAGTTGTACTCACCTAGTTGAGGTTGCGGGGGTCGAGTCCGAGCTCCTGGCCCCGCCTCTTCACTGATCGCTACTAGGTCACTCTCCCTGAGCCGTGAGCTTTATCATACCTCTGCTTAAAGCTATGTATGGATCCTGCCTCCACTACATCGTTTCCCAAACTATTCCACTTACTGACTACTCTGTGGCTGAAGAAATACTTCCAAACATCCCTGTGATTCATCTGTGTCTTCAGCTTCCAACTGTGTCCCCTTGTTACTGTGTCCAATCTCTGGAACATCCTGTCTTTGTCCACCTTGTCAATTCCTCTCAGTATTTTGTATGTCGTTATCATGTCCCCCCTATCTCTCCTGTCCTCCAGTGTCGTCAGGTTGATTTCCCTTAACCTCTCCTCGTAGGACATACCTCTTAGCTCTGGGACTAGTCTTGTTGCAAACCTTTGCACTTTCTCTAGTTTCTTCACGTGCTTGGCTAGGTGTGGGTTCCAAACTGGTGCCGCATACTCCAATATTGGCCTAACATACACGGTGTACAGGGTCCTGAATGATTCCTTATTAAGATGTCGGAATGCTGTTCTGAGGTTTGCTAGGCGCCCATATGCTGCAGCAGTTATTTGGCTGATGTGCGCTTCAGGAGATGTGCCTGGTGTTATACTCACCCCAAGATCTTTTTCCTTGAGCGAGGTTTGCAGTCTCTGGCCCCCTAGACTGTATTCCGTCTGCGGTCTTCTTTGCCCTTCCCCAATCTCCATGACTTTGCACTTGGTGGGGTTGAACTCCAGGAGCCAGTTGCTGGACCAGGTCTGCAGCCTGTCCAGATCCCTTTGTAGTTCTGCCTGGTCTTCGATCGAATGAATTCTTCTCATCAACTTCACGTCATCTGTAAACAGGGACACTTCGGAGTCTATTCCTTCCGTCATGTCGTTCAAAAATAACAGAAACAGCACTGATCCATTGTAGTTCCTTCCCTGTTATCCCTGCCTGGTCCTCCAGTTTTTGCACTAATCTCCTGTGTGGAACTGTGTCAAACGCCTAGCAGTCCAAGAAAATGCAATCCACCCACCCTTCTCTCTCTTGTCTTACTGCTGTCACCATGTCATAGAACTCCAGTAGGTTTGTGACACAGGATTTCCCGTCCCTGAAACCGTGTTGGCTGCTGTTGTGCGTGTGTGTGCGCGTGTGTGTATGTGTGTGTGTCACTCTTCCTGCTCCATGAGCTTTATCATACCTCTTCTTAAAGCTATGTATGGATCCTGCCTCCACAACATCACTTCCCAGACTGTTCCACTTCCTGATAACTCTGTGACTGAAGAAATACTTCCTAACATCTCTGTGATTCTTTCAACTGTGACCCCTCGTTGCTGTGTCCCATCTTTGGAGCGTCCTGTCTCTGTCCACCTTGTCGATTCCTCTCAAGACTTATATGTCGTTATCATGTCCCCCCTATCGCTCCTGCCCTCCAGTGTAGTAAGGTCAATTTCCCTTAACCTTTCCTCGTTGGACATGCCCATTAGCCCCGGGACTAGTCTCGTCGAAAACCTTTTCACTTTCATTTCCTTACGTGCTTGCCCAGGCGTGGGTTCCAATCTGGTGCTCCATACTCTAATATAGACCTGATGTGCATGGTGTACTTCAGCCTCAGGAGATATGTTCGGTATTATACCTCAGGAGGTATGTTCGGTATTATACTCACCCCAAGATTCTTTTCCTTGAGTGAAGTTCGAAGTCTTTCGCCCCCTAGGCTGTATTCTGTCTGCGGTCTTCTTCGTCCTTTCTCGATCTTCATGACTTTGCACTTGATGGAGCTGAACTCCAGGAGCCATTTGTTAGACCAGGCGAGTAGCCTATCCAGATCCCGTTGTATTCCTGCCTGGTCCTCCTCCGACTGAATTCTCCTCATTAACTTCACATCGTCTGCAAACAGACACTTCGGAGTCTATTCCTTCCGTCATGTCATTCACATATACCAGAGACTGCACCAGTCATTGAACTGACCCCTATGGAACCCCGCTCGTCATAAGTGCCACTCCGACACCTCGTCACGTGCCACAACTCACTGTTGCCTTCCTATCAGGTATTCTCTGATCGATTGCAGTGCCTTCCCTGTTATACCTGCCTGGTCCTTCAGCTTTTGCACTAATCAAAAACCTTTTTACAGTCCAAGAAAATGCAATCTACCCACCCTTCTGTCTCTCTTGTCTTACTGCTGTCACCTTGTTACAGAACTCCAGGAGGTTTGTGACACAGGATTTCCCGGCCCTGAAACCGTGCTGGTTGGCCAAGATAAGCTCCTTCGTTTCTAGGTGCTCAACTACTGTGTGTGTGTGTGTGTGTGTGTATGTGAGGGTTGTGTGTGTGTGTATGTGTGTGTGTGTGAGGGTTGTGTGTGTGTGTGTGTGTGAGGGTTGTGTGTGTGTGTGTGTGTGTGAGGGTTGTGTGTGTGTGTGTGTGTGTGTGTGTGCGTGAGGGTGTGTGTGTGTGTGTGTGTGTGTGTGTGTGTGTGTGTGTGTGTTTGTGTGTGTGTGTGTGTGTACGTACGCACCTCTGGTAAGTGTGTACGTAATTTTGCCCTTTTATTGCCTGTCCTTGTATTAAGAAAAGACGAGATAACTCATAACCTCTTGGCTTAACTCCAGGAAAATTGGGCCGTAATTAAGTCTCGGCTATAAAATACTAATTAAAATTTTGCGGGAGAATTAACAATACCTGAGGTGAGCCTCTAAAGGTGAGCCCCCAAGGTGAGGTCCCTCAAGAAAGCCTTGAGGAGAGCCCTTGAGATGAGCACCTGAGGCGAACATCTGTGGTGAGCTGCTGAAGAGAGCATATAAGGTGAGTACTTAAAGAGAGCACGTGAGGGAAGCCCTTAAACCCTGAGATAAGCTTATTAATTAATTTACTCCCCTATGTGACTACCCGAGGAGAGCACCTGTGAAGAGTTCTTTAGGTGAGCCCCTGAAGTGAGCATGTGAAATGAGCATCTGAGAAGAACAGGCGCACTAGTGTGTAGTTGGATAAATAATGGGATTTATTAACAGTAACATTCCCTGTTATCGTTCAGAGTGTAGGGACTGTACATCTCACTTTAGAATTCAAGTCCGGCTAACTACTTTCTCTAAATCCCTTCAAAAGTGTTGCATTGCTCTCATTCCAACTATACTTCTAAAACTAAAAATCCATTTGAGTCTACCCAGATCACATTCGCTTACTCATGCCTATTGCTTTCCTAAGTTTCCACTCAAAACCTCCTATCCGCCTTTGATTTTTAAATATTCTTAACAAATTTGCCTTCATTTCCGAATAATTAAATATCTGTTCTGTGATTAGGTCTTTCAAACAGCCTCATCATTTCTTATTTTTCAGCATAATATTCAAACTACGCATTGACCTAAGTCACGTCACGTCCACTTCCTTCACCTTCGTCACCTCATCATTCAACGTCAATGAATCACAATAATAGAATAAGGAAGACAAATATTCTTCGGTACATTGCGGCTTTTTTCTTCTATTGATAAATTTCTTTCTCTCTCTCTCTCTCTCTCTCTCTCTCTATATATATATATATATATATATATATATATATATATATATATATATAGGGTGCTTTACACTATATATATATATATATATATATATATATATATAATGTCGTGCCGAATAGGCAGAACTTGCGATCTTGGCTTAAATACCAACGCTCATCTTGCCATATAGGACAAGTGAAAATTCGTGTATGCAATAATTTCGCCAAAATCATTATGGACCTAACGAAAAAAATATATTTGATTGTGTTTGTTTAGTACTAAATTTTTGTAAAGGTATTTAAAACATATTTAGTTGGGTTAAGCTAAAATAAATTGTTCTTGTTATAATAAGGTTAGGTAAGTTTTCTAAGATTTTTTTTGGTGCTAAATTAAAAAAATTACATTAACATTAATGAAAAAAATATATCTCGAAACGTATAAGAGAAAATTTCAGAAAGAACTTAAATTTAAATGTTCTTGCTAATTGACCAATTTTACCTATTCGGCACGACATGCGCACACACACACACACACACACATATATATATATATAATATATATATACATATATATATATACATATATATATATATATACATATATATATATATACATATATATATACATATATATATATATATACATATATATTTTTTTTTATTATCACACCGGCCGATTCCCACCAAGGCAGGGTGGCCCGAAAAAGAAAAACTTTCACCATCATTCACTCCATCACTGTCTTGCCAGAAGGGTGCTTTACACTACAGTTTTTAAACTGCAACATTAACACCCCTCCTTTTTTTTCAACAAGTCGGCTTTTCCCACCGAGGCAGGGTGACCCAAAGAGAAAGAAAATCCCCAAAAAGAAAAAAACTTTCATCATTCAACACTTTCACCTCACTCACACATAATCACTGTTTTTGCGGAGGTGCCCAGAATACAACAGTTTAGAAGCATATACGTATAAAAACACACAACATATCTCTCCAAACTGCCAGTATCCCAAACCCCCTCCTTTGGAGTGCAGGCATTGTTCATCCCATTTCCAGGACTCAAGTCCAGTTATATAAAATAACCAGTTCCCTGAATCCCTTCACTAAATATTACCCTGCTCAGGTCCCAAATACCTTTTGTCTCCATTCACTCGTTTGTGTATATATATATATATATATATATATATATATATATATATATATATATATATATATATATATATATATATTCAACAAGTTGGTCGTCTCCCACCGAGGCAGGGTGACCCTAAAAAAGAAAGAAAATCCCCAAAAAGAAAATACTTTCATCATCATTCAACACTTTCACCACACTCACACATTATCACTGCTTTTGCAGAGGTGATCAGAATACAACAGTTTAGAAGCATATACGTATAAAGATACACAACATATCCCTCCAAACTGCCAATATCCCAAACCCCTCCTTTAAAGTGCAGGCATTGTACTTCCCATTTCCAGGACTCAAGTCCGACTATAAGAAAATAACCGGTTTCCCTGAATCCCTTCACTAAATATTACCCTGCTCACACTCCAACAGATCGTCAGGTCCCAAGTATCATTCGTCTCCATTCACTCCTATCTAACACGCTCATGCACGCTTGCTGGAAGTCCAAGCCCCTCGCCCACAAAACCTCCTTTACCCCCTCTTTCCAACCCTTTCGAGGACGACCCCTACCCCTCTTTCCTTCCCCTATAGATTTATATGCTTTCCATGTCATTCTACTTTGATCCATTCTCTCTAAATGACCAAACCACCTCAACAACCCCTCTTCTGCCCTCTGACTAATGCTTTTATTAACTCCACACCTTCTCCTAATTTCCACACTCCGAATTTTCTGCATAATATTTACACCACACATTGCCCTTAGACAGGACATCTCCACTGCCTCCAACCGTCTCCTCGCTGCTGCATTTACCACCCAAGCTTCACATCCATATAAGAGTGTTGGTACTACTATACTTTCATACATTCCCTTCTTTGCCTCCATAGATAACGTTTTTTGACTCCACATATACCTCAACGCACCACTCACCTTTTTTCCCTCATCAATTCTATGATTAACCTCATCCTTCATAAATCCATCCGCCGACACGTCAACTCCCAAGTATCTGAAAACATTCACTTCTTCCATACTCCTCCTCCCCAATTTGATATCCAATTTTTCTTTATCTAAATCATTTGATACCCTCATCACCTTACTCTTTTCTATGTTCACTTTCAACTTTCTACCTTTACACACATTCTCAAACTCATCCACTAACCTTTGCAATTTTTCTTTAGAATCTCCCATAAGCACAGTATCATCAGCAAAAAGTAACTGTGTCAATTCCCATTTTGAATTTGATTCCCCATAATTTAATCCCACCCCTCTCCCGAACACCCTAGCATTTACTTCTTTTACAACCCCATCTATAAATATATTAAACAACCATGGTGACATTACACATCCCTGTCTAAGACCTACTTTTACCGGGAAGTAGTCTCCCTCTCTTCTACACACCCTAACCTGAGCCTCACTATCCTCATAAAAGCTCTTTACAGCATTTAGTAACTTACCACCTATTCCATAAACTTGCAACATCTGCCACATTGCTCCTCTATCCACTCTATCATATGCCTTTTCTAAATCCATAAATGCAATAAAAACTTCCCTACCTTTATCTAAATACTGTTCACATATATGCTTCAATGTAAACACTTGATCTACACATCCCCTACCCACTCTGAAGCCTCCTTGCTCATCCGCAATTCTACATTCTGTCTTACCTCTAATTCTTTCAATTATAACTCTACCGTATACTTTTCCTGGTATACTCAGTAAACTTATTCCTCTATAATTTTTACAATCTCTCTTGTCCCCTTTCTCTTTATATAAAGGAACTATACACGCTCTCCGCCAATCCCTAGGTACCTTTCCCTCTTTCATACATTTATTAAACAAAAGTACCAACCACTCCAACACTATATCCCCCCCTGCTTTTAACATTTCTGTCATGATCCCATCAGTTCCAGCTGCTTTACTCCCTTTCATTCTACGTAATGCCTCACGTACCTTCACCACACTTACATTCTGCTCTTCTTCATTCCTAAAAGATGGTATACCTCCCTGGCCAGTGCATGAAATTACCGCCTCCCTTTCTTCCTCAACATTTAAAAGTTCCTCAAAATATTCTCGCCATCTACCTAATACCTCCCTCTCCCCATCTACTAACTCCCCTACTCTGTTTTTAACCGACAAATCCATACTTTCCCTAGGCTTTCTTAACTTGTTTAACTCACTCCAAAATTTTTTCTTATTTTCATTAAAATTTCTTGACAGTGCCTCTCCCACTCTTTCATCTGCTCTCCTTTTGCACTCTCTCACCACTCTCTTCACCTTTCTTTTACTCTCCATATACTCTGCTCTTCTTATAACACTTCTGCTTTGTAAAAACCTCTCGTAAGCTACCTTTTTCTCTTTTATCACACCCTTTACTTCATCATTCCACCAATCACTCCTCTTTCCTCCTGTCCCCACCCTCCTATAACCACAAACTTCTGCCCCACATTCTAATACTGCATTTTTAAAACTATTCCAACCCTCTTCAACCTCCCCACTACTCATCTTTGCACTAGCCCACCTTTCTGCCAATAGTCGCTTATATCTCGCCCGAACTTCCTCCTCCCTTAGTTTATACACTTTCACCTCCCTCTTACTTGTTGTTGCCACCTTCCTCTTTTCCCATCTACCTCTTACTCTAACTGTAGCTACAACTAAATAATGATCTGATATATCAGTTGCCCCTCTATAAACATGTACATCCTGGAGCCTACCCATCAACCTTTTATCCACCAATACATAATCTAACAAACTACTTTCATTACGTGCTACATCATACCTTGTATATTTATTTATCCTCTTTTTCATAAAATATGTATTACTTATTACCAAATTTCTTTCTACACATAGCTCAATTAAAGGCTCCCCATTTACATTTACCCCTGGCACCCCAAATTTACCTACTACTCCCTCCATAACATTTTTACCCACTTTAGCATTGAAATCCCCAACCACCATTACTCTCACACTTGATTCAAAACTCCCCACGCATTCACTCAACATTTCCCAGAATCTCTCTCTCTCCTCTACACTTCTCTCTTCTCCAGGTGCATACACGCTTACTATAACCCACTTTTCACATCCAATCTTTATTTTACTCCACATAATCCTTGAATTTATGCATTTGTAGTCCCTCTTTTCCTGCCATAGCTTATCCTTCAACATTATTGCTACTCCTTCTTTAGCTCTAACTCTATTTGAAACCCCTGACCTAATCCCATTTATTCCTCTCCATTGAAACTCTCCCACCCCCTTCAGCTTTGTTTCACTTAAAGCCAGGACATCCAGTTTCTTCTCATTCATAACATCCACAATCATCTCTTTCTTATCATTTGCACAACATCCACGCACATTCAGACTTCCCACTTTGACAATTTTCTTCTTCTTATTCTTTTTAGTAATCTTTACAGGAAAAGGGGTTACTAGCCCATTGTTCCCGGCATTTTAGTTGACTTTTACAACACGCATGGCTTACGGAGGAAAGATTCTTATTCCACTTCCCCATGGATATAAAAGGAAAAGTAATAAGACCAAGAACTATTAAGATAAAATCCAAGAAAACTCAGATGAGTGTGTATAAATAAAATGTACATGTATGTGTAGTGTGACCTAAGTGTAAGTAGAAGTAGCAAGACGTACCTGTAATCTTGCATATTTATGAGACAGACAAAAGACACCAGCAATCCTACCATCATGTAAAACAATTACAGGCTTTTGTTTTACACTCACTTGGCAGGACGGTAGTACCTCCCAGGGTGGTTGCTGTCTACCAACCTACTACCTACATATGTATATATATATATATATATATATATATATATATATATATATATTCCACTCCTATTGTCTAGTCTAGCAGATGGATGCCAACCAGGAGGAAGCAAGCACCCACGGAAATGGCACGGCTGGCAATACTAGGAGAGGCAAGTGTCGGACATGCTTACAGCTTCTTTGTCTCAACTCTAATGGTTTCCTCCGCAAACACGGTAGTTGCCCTGGTTCAGGATGTTCTCCTGTGGAAAGTGATGATCCAGAGCCACCTCAGGCACCTGAACCCACTCCAACAGATTTCATCTCATCAGACAATCTCTTGGAAGCAATTAAAGCAACAGGTACGAGGACACTCACACATATTCCCAAAGCAGCCCGTCCACACGCAGCTGGGAAACTTACAGACCTCCTGAAAAAAGTAAACGATGGTTCCACTATCTTAAATGCTCCACCAACCATCAAGGCATGGCACAACTTGCTACTTTTTGGCAATGTCTGCTTAGCTGTGCCGGAAGGAAGGGGAAAGAGGCTAGCCTCAATGATAATTAAATCCTTAAGAGATTTTTCTAGAGTTGATAACCTCTTTCGCCTTCCCCGTCAACACAAAAAATGGAGAGGCAGAACCCCCACTCACTCTATTGACAGTGAAAAAGTCAGAGTCCAGGTGAGCAAGAAAATTGAAGAGGGCAACACAGTGGGGACAATCAGAATTATTACCAGTGAAGATACAGTTGCTCCCAGGGATGCTGACACTGCTGAAGCACTTAGAGGAAAGCACCCTGCCAGGGAAACCAGTGGCACGAACAGTTCCAACACCTCTGTCCCCACTATGGAACCATTGATTGTGGAAGACTCAGACATTTACAAAGCAATAATGTCGTTCCCATCTGGCTCTGCTGGGGGTTACACTGGAATAAGGCCACAGCATTTAAAGGAAATGGTCAATCCAGTTATTGGGGAAACTGCAGAGACACTGCTTTCAGAGATCACAAGGTTCGTCAACAATTCCTTGGCTGGTCTGATTCCTGATGAAATTAGACCTTTCTTTTTTGGTGCAACACTTTGTGCACTTAAAAAGAAGGATGGAGGAATTCGACCAATTGCAGTAGGCAACACGTTACGCCGCCTCGTGTCCAAAGCTGCTGTCCGAAGTATTCGTGCACAGGCAGCCATGATGCTTCAACAAAACCAGCTTGGCTTTGGGGTCTCTCAAGGAAGTGAAGCAGCGGTTCATGCAACAAGGGCGTATATCGACAACCTGCCTGAGGACAATACAGTGGTAAAATTAGATTTCAAGAATGCGTTCAATCTCCTGAAAAGAGACGTGGTATTAGCAGCAGTACAAGAACATTTCCCTGGTCTCTTCCCTTTTGTTTCAGCTGGGTATAGCAAGGAATCAATGCTTCTCTTTGGAGAGCATGAAATCACATCATCGGAGGGTGTCCAACAAGGAGATCCTCTTGCACCATTTCTCTTCTGTATAGCAGTTAGGGAAATCACAGTCAGACTGACCAGCGAGCTAAACATCTGGTTCCTAGATGATGGCACACTAGCAGGTACAAAGGAGTCCCTCCTACATGACCTTACACAGGTAATGACACGGGGACAGGAAATGGGTCTCATCCTGAATCCATCGAAATGTGAAATCATCTCAGTCAGTCAACAAGTGATAAATGCAGTGAGATCAAAACTACCAGGAGCAGCAGTCATTGCCCCCACAAATAGTGTCTTGCTAGGAGCACCTCTGGGAAGCAATGCCATTGACACAATTCTCAGGAAGAAATTGGAAGAGTTAAGGAGAATGGAACAACGAATAGGCAATCTGGACACCCACGATGCCTTGTACCTTCTCACAAAGTGCTCGAGTCTGCCCAGGTTGACATATTTCCTAAGATGTGCACCTTCATATGATAACCCTATACTGCACGAATATGACAGTATTCTGAGGCAGATTTTTACGAAAGTACTTAACCTTACTCTAGAAGACGGGCAGTGGAACCAAGCTACACTTCCAGTCAGACTAGGAGGCATTGGTGTCCGCAAGTCATCACAGATTGCGTTACCTGCTTTTCTGTCCTCGTGTATTGCATCCAGAGAGCTTGTAACAGCGATTCTCCCTGAACATCTTAGGGACAAGATTGGAGTCCAGGACCAAAAATTCATTGACGGAGCAATGATCTGGGATAATCTAACGGGCTCTGAAACCAGACCTGCTCCCCCCCAACAACTACAAACAATCGCACTGGGATGGTCCAATAGTGGAAAATATTGCCTCAACAATGCTTCAGAGTGTGTCAGGGAAGGATAGAGCCCGCCTCCTGGCAGTGAGAGCCCCTCATGCTGGGGACTTTCTGTTGGCTGCTCCCAACTCCAGCCTTGGCACACGCCTTGACCCACAGACCATCCGCATTGGTGTTGCCCTTCGACTTGCCGCCCCTATTCTCGCCGAACACAGGTGTATTTGTGGCAGTGAAGCAGCAGACCGATTCGGGTACCATGGTCTTGTGTGCTGTAAATCCAAGGGAAAGATTGCAAGACATGAGGAGGTTAATAACATTATCAAGAGGAGCCTCACAACAGCTGGATGCCCAGCAGTAAGGGAGCCACCCCAACTATGCAGATCTGATGGCAGCCAGAAGCGTCCAGATGGTATCACCCTTCAAGCCTGGACAGATGGGAAGCAGGTGGTGTGGGACTATACATGTGCATCTACCTTGGCTGATACCTATCTCCAATACACCAGGGAGGAAGGAGGGGCAGCTGCCAGCTTCAGGGAGTCCCAAAAGTCTAGAAAATATGGAGAACTTGCCCATCATTATATGTTTGTTCCCATAGGCTCAGAGACCCTTGGCTCATGGGGAAAGAATGCATCTAATTTCCTTAAGGAGCTGGGAAAAAGACTCATCAGGGTAACTAGGGATCCCAGGGCAGCTAGTTTTCTGTTCCAGCGGCTCAGTGCGGCTGTTCAAAGGGGTAATGCCTGCTGCATTTTGGGCACACGCCCCAGCTCTGAGGAGCTGGATGAGATTTTCGCCTTATAATCGGTGATACACACGTAACAACATGTACCGTATATGCCACCTTTATATTAACAATGTATCTCTTAAATCTTCTGTGCCATATTATGTAATAAAATATTCCTATATATATATATATATATATATATATATATATATATATATATATATATATATATATATATATATATATAGTCGTGCCGAATAGGTAAAATTGGTCAACTAGTAAGAACTCATTTAAAATTAAGACCTTGCTAAAATTTTCTCTTATACTTTTAAAGATATATTTTTTCATTTATGTTAATGTTAAAATTTAATAACTTTGTATCAAAAGAACCTTAGGAAACTTACTTAACCTTATTTTAACAAGTGCGATATAATTTATCCTAATCCAGCTAAACATACTTTAAATAAGTTTACAATAATTTAACAGTAAACACAATGAAACATTTTTGTCGTTAGGTTCAGAATTGTTTTTGCGAAATTATTGCATACATAAATTTTCGCCATGTAAAATGTGTGTTTATTTCAAGTTGTATTATACATATACCTACAACAGCAGTATTATTTTGAAACGTAAATATAAATTATAGATACAGTCATTAGACTGTTAACATTCTCCATTTAAAAAAAAAAAGTAATTCATTATCATATGAACTACATGATTAACGTGTGGCACAATATTAGTAATGCAATACATTGTCTCTCTCGTTACAAATAAATTACTGCTAATTTAATTGTATCAACTATGACGCAGGTGGAGTTCTGTCACATTTTGTAGACATGACGAATTATTAATAAAGATGACAGTATGTGACCGGCGGAAAGAGTTACGGGGAGGGTTGGTGACTACTGAGGGTCATTGATGCCAATATTTGAGCTTCAGCTAAGTTTGTAATAATTGGTCTCTTTATTACTCCCGACTGTCTGAAGATGACGTGACGCAATGTTGATGGTTCTGGGCCTTTTATGATGCTGCTCTTCTATGGCAAACTATCTTCACACATCTAAAACAATATTTTATTCGTTTTCACGCTTTACTTTTGGCTTTTTGTTAGGTAGTAAAAAATACTTAAGGTAAGTTGTTAGGAATATCACTGCATACAGGGTCTCAGTTTCTGTAGAGTAATGTCATATAAAATGTAAGCAAACTATCATAATCCTGACTTATAATGATTACACAGCTACTTATAACTTTAAGCAGAGTAATGACCTTATCCAGTAGCAGTAATGAACACCACTAGCTTAATGATATGACTAAAAACCACGAAGACATTCAATAATAATGACTGCGCTTCAGTATCTCACACATAAAGAATCATAATAACCACATGGCAGTCACAGCAGTGTCAACAACACCATGCCACAAAAATCATCCACACCGGAAGTTTTTCACTCGAGGTATACAGAGGTCCACTGTCACTATGGATCTGAGTGCAACTCTATAATCCAGTGACACAATTACCAAGACTCAACGAAATCTCATTGAGAAGTGAGTGTGTGCAGTGATACTCATTTAGGTATTGAATTAACCTGAAGTGACCGAACTAGATTAGACATGTCGGTTAACTGACAAAATAGCCTTGTCAGATATCTCGAATATAATAAAACAACAAACAGAAATCACAGTAAGAGCTGTCACCTGAACCCCCAGGGTGTTGGGGCCCTCGGTTTCCAGTGTTTCCTAGGAAGAGAAAATTTTTTCATGATCTCCCTTTTTAAAAAACTGTTGAAATGAGTTATTGATGATTGGCTTCGTGGGCCCTATCATCGTTCCGGGTCTGCTTTTGGAGTGTGAGCTTACGACTTTCTCATTCATCCTATTTCACGTCTTTACGTATTTAGGCTGAAGAAATATTTCTTAACGTTTCTGTGGCTTCCTTGTGAAATTATTATTCCACCAATACTCCTGGCCCATATTCCTCATATATCGACAAATTTCTGAGAATCTTGTACATATCAATCACGGTCTTCCTGGTCTTTCTCTTTTCTAAGGTTGTTAGGGGAAGTCCCCTTACTTACTTCTTCCAGGATAACCTCTGAACCATATCGATTCATTAAACATACTTGTAAGTTATAATGTTCGTGAAGCATTGAATAGTATCTGATGGATCTGACGTTGTTTATATGTTAACAAGTAACCAAAACATTAGGTCGAACAAATAAACTAAATAATTTGCATGTTGCCCTCAGAATATTTCATACCTTTCCATTATTTACGTATAACGTTTTATCCTTCATTTCTCATTCACAATCTCTTCAATGAATGTTGTATTAATACTTTAAGATAGGACAAGTTGTCCAACGTAAATTAAGGACAAGTATTGAGACATTTCTCTTCCAGAGATTCTTATCACCCAGAAATATCGGAAATTGTTGCTTCATCCTCTCTGATATATATATATATATATATATATATATATATATATATATATATATATATATATATATATATATATATATAAGGCAATGAAGGACAGAAGAATTTGAAAAAATATTGTTAATGTTATGATACAACAGTTAGTGCGTGAAGAGGATGATTCTGAATAATAACTGAAATATATATGAAAGGTAGTAGTAAACAGTGTACCAGACAGCTGATACTGCGTGGTAAATCCCACTATCAAGTTGAATCGTAGTGATACCTATGTAATATCACAATTGTTTTCTGGTGCAATAGATATCCCTACTGGCCACCATTTGACACGTAAGCATATTTGCTCGGAAACCTTCGTTAACCAGGAAGATTCATAGCCGGACAGTGACGTTGGCAGCTCTTGTTGTCACCATCATAAGGTCGCGCTTCGATTTTCGGTATTTTCTGTTCCTAAAATCTTGATTTCTGCTAAGAACACGAATATTTTTTTGTTTTTGTTATTAGAATCTTCCGCGAGAAATTTTTGCAGAAACTGAAATGAAAGAATTATTTGGAAAGTTTAGCTTTAATTCTTTTTGTTTGTTTGCAAATACTGCTACTGCTCTGAGTCCATCTTTCCAGCGACAGCAAAATTATGCCTGATAAAAATGGTCGGCAGACTTAGATTGTTGATAAATAAATACACTAAAATACAGCTTTGGAAGCTTTATAATTGACAGCGTTGCTCCTGCGTTGTTCACAAGTCATAATTGAAAAGTGTACCCTCACCCTCTCTATCAGTTTGTGTGTGAACTAGTTGTACTCACCTAATTGCAGATAAAGGGGTGGAAGTTCCAGCTCCTGGACCTTCTGAACTGGGTTCATTCTCCTTATAGCGTGAGGCCTTTCATGTGTATTCTTAAAGTTATGTATACTTCCTGCTTCTACCACTTTGCTGTCTAGATCATTCCATTTCTTGTCTAAGGCTAAATATGTGTTTTCAAACATTCTCGTAACTCATTTGTGGTTTAAACTTCCAACTGTGTGTGTGTGTGTGTGTGTGTGTGTGTGTGTGTGTGTGTGTGTGTGTGAGTTCCTAACACTGACAAAACAGTTGCAACTCCTTTGTTTTCCCTTACTTCTATTGGTAGTGTCACTTTTACTGCTAGTGTCACTTTTACTGGTAGTGTCACTGTTACTGGTAATGTCACTGTTGCTGGTAGTGTTACTTCTAATGGTCACTTCAACTGGTATTGTCACTTCTACTGGTAATGTCGTTTCAACTAGTAGTGTTATTTTTAATGGTCGTGTCACTTCCACTGGAAGGGTCACATATACCGGTAGTTACAATTCGAGGTAGTTATAATTCGAGGTAGTTACCCATTCAGCAATTGCCATTTCTCTTATAATTTCTCTTACATTAACTCACAAAATCGTAATAACACAAGTGTAAACAAACCAAGGAACGGCTGGGGGTTGAGCCCATGGCATGTGAATCCTAAAACTCCAGACCAGTGCATTCAAACCTCACCCGTTCCTTGGTTTGCTTTCATATAGCTACGATTTCACCAGAAATTACCTTTAAGCTACAAGTTATCTTTTCGACCAATAATTAACGTTTTACCGATTGTTTTTGTACCAGTAGTGATCTTTAAACCAATATTTACCTTTCTGCTGGTATTTACCTATATAATAATATATTTAATTCTGTCAGTAGTTGCCCTCCACCTGTAGTCATACATCCATCTCTAGTTATTCTTCCATCTGTAGTTATTCATCCATCAGTAGTTATCACTCAATTAGTGTCCTTCAACTAGCAGTCATACTTCCAAGAGTGGTTATCCTTTTTCTAGAAGCTTGAATTCCAACAATAAAATTTCCACCAGGATTCATCCAATGAAAAGTAGTTATCATTCAATCAGTAGTTATCCTTTCCCAAGCAGTTACTTTACCAGCAAAGGATATCATTCCATCAGCAGTTTTCCTTAAACCAGTAAATATCCTTCCGCAAGCATATATCCTTCAAATGGAAGTTATCCTCTCTCCAACATTTATCATTCTGTTTAAATATACAGTTTCTCGTAATGTTGCTCGCATCTTTGACCTGAGCTTTGTACTTCTCTCATATCCTCACCAAGGTGTCATCTCCTTCATGCTGTCCTTCCCTTTTTCTCCTTAATAATTTGCTCTGTTAATGTTAGGTATCACTATGATGTTCAGTTATCAACCCAATTTCACTCGTAAGTATATTTAATTGCTATAATCGTAATTTCCATGGAAGAAACATGACTGCACTGTGAGATCGACTCTCGGGGTCCAGAGGCTCTCCAGATCGAACTCACAACTGTAACGGATTCTTCCTTTTTTTCTATTCCTTTTTTTCTAACTTAGTGTACTTTGAGGAAAAAGAGGAAACTCTTAATGCGTAGTTCTTACATCAGTACCTGTAGTACATCATACATCAGTATCTGTGGAACACCATACATCAGTACCTGTGGAACACCATACATCAGTACCTGTGGAACACCATACATCAGTATCTGTAGCACACCATACATCAGCACCTCTAACACACCATACATCAGTACCTAGCACACCATACATCAGTACCTGTGGAACACCATACATCAGTACCTGTAGCACACAATACATCAGTACCTGTAGCACACCATACATCAGTACCTGTGGAACACCATACATCAGTACCTCTAACACCATACATCAGTACCTGTAGCACACCATACATCAGTACCTGTGGAACACCATGCATCAGTACCTGTGGCACACCATGCATCAGTACCTGTGGAACACCATACATCAGTACCTGTGGCACACCACGCATCAGTACCTGTGGAACACCATACATGAGTACCTGTGGAACACCATACATCAGTACCTGTGGAACACCATACATGAGTACCTGTGGAACACCATACATCAGTACCTATGGTACACCATACATCAGTACATGTGGCACACCATACATCAGTACCTGTGGCACACCATACATCGGTACTTGTGGCACACTATACATCAGTACCTGTAGCACACCATATATCAGTACCTGTGGCACACCATACATCAGTACCTGTGGAGCACCATACATCAGTACCTGTAGCACACCATACATCAGTACCTGTGGCACACCATACATCAGTACCTGTGGAACACCATACATCAGTACCTGTGAAACACCATACATCAGTACCTGTGAAACGCCATACATCAGTACCTGTAGCACATCCTACATCAGTACCTGTAGCACACCATACATCAGTACCTGTAGCACACCATACATCAGTACCTGTAGCACACCATACATCAGTACCTGTAGCACACCATACATCAGTACCTGTAACACACCATACATCAGTACCTGTAGCACACCATACATCAGTACCTGTAGCACACCATACATCAGTACCTGTAGCACACCATACATCAGTACCTGTAGCACACCATACATCAGTACCTGTAGCACACCATACATCAGTACCTGTAGCACACCATACATCAGTACCTGTAGCACACCATACATCAGTACCTGTAACACACCATACATCAGTACCTGTAGCACACAATACATCAGTACCTGTTGCACACCATACATCAGTACCTGTAGTACACCATACATCAGTACCTGTAACACACCATACACCAGTACCTGTAGCACACCATACATCAGTACCTGTAACACACCATACATCAGTACCTGTAGCACACCATACATCAGTACCTGTAACACACTATACACCAGTACCTGTAGCACACCATACATCAGTACCTGTAGCACACCATACATCAGTACCTGTAGCACACCATACATCAGTACCTGTAGCACACCATACATCAGTACCTGTAACACACCATACATCAGTACCTGTAGCACACAATACATCAGTACCTGTTGCACACCATACATCAGTACCTGTAGCACACCATACATCAGTACCTGTAACACACCATACATCAGTACCTGTAGCACACAATACATCAGTACCTGTTGCACACCATACATCAGTACCTGTAGCACACCATACATCAGTACCTGTAACACACCATACACCAGTACCTGTAGCACACCATACATCAGTACCTGTAGCACACCATACATCAGTACCTGTAGCATACCATACATCAGTACCTGTAGCACACCATACATCAGTAACTGTAACACACCATACATCAGTACCTGTAGCACATTATACATCAGTACCTGTTGCACACCATACATCAGTACCTGTAGCACACCATACATCAGTACCTGTAACACACCATACATCAGTACCTGTAGCACACAATACATCAGTACCTGTAGCACACCATACATCAGTACCTGTAGCACACCATACATCAGTACCTGTTGCACACCATACATCAGTACCTGTAGCACACCATACATCAGTACCTGTAACACACCATACATCAGTACCTGTTGCACACCATACATCAGTACCTGTTGCACACCATACATCAGTACCTGTTGCACACCATACATCAGCACCTGTAACACACCATACATCAGTACCTGTTGCACACCATACATCAGTACCTGTTGCACACCATACATCAGTACCTGTAGCACACCATACATCAGTACCTGTAACACACCATACATCAGTACCTGTAGCACACCATACATCAGTACCTGTAGCACACCATACATCAGTACCTGTTGCACACCATACATCAGTACCTGTAGCACACCATACATCAGTACCTGTTGCACACCATACATCAGTACCTGTAGTACACCATACATCAGTACCTGTTGCACACCATACATCAGTACCTGTAGCACACCATACATCAGTACCTGTAGCACACCATACATCAGTACCTGTAGTACACCATACATCAGTACCTGTAACACACCATACATCAGTACCTGTAACACACCATACATCAGTACCTGTACTACACCATACATCAGTACCTGTAGCACACCATACATCAGTACCTGTTGCACACCATATATCAGTACCTGTAGCACACCATACATCAGTACCTGTTGCACACCATACATCAGTACCTGTAGTACACCATACATCAGTACCTGTTGCACACCATACATCAGTACCTGTAGTACACCATACATCAGTACCTGTAACACACCATACATCAGTACCTGTAACACACCATACATCAGTACCTGTAGCACACCATACATCAGTACCTGTTGCACACCATACATCAGTACCTGTAGCACACCATACATCAGTACCTGTAACACACCATACATCAGTACCTGTAGCACACCATACATCAGTACCTGTAACACACCATACATCAGTACCTGTTGCACACCATACTTCAGTACCTGTAACACACCATACATCAGTACCTGTAGCACACCATACATCAGTACCTGTAACACACCATACATCAGTACCTGTTGCACACCATACATCAGTACCTGTAGCACACCATACATCAGTACCTGTTGCACACCATACATCAGTACCTGTAACACACCATACATCAGCACCTGTTGCACACCATACATCAGTACCTGTAGCACACCATACATCAGTACGTGTTGCACACCATACATCAGTACCTGTTGCACACCATATATCAGTACCTGTAACACACCATACATCAGTACCTGTTGCACACCATACATCAGTACCTGTAGTACACCATACATCAGTACCTGTAGCACACCATACATCAGTACCTGTAGCACACCATACATCAGTACCTGTAACACACCATACATCAGTACCTGTAGCACACCATACATCAGTACCTGTGAAACACCATACATCAGTACCTGTGAAACGCCATACATCAGTACCTGTAGCACATCCTACATCAGTACCTGTAGCACACCATACATCAGTACCTGTAGCACACCATACATCAGTACCTGTAGCACACCATACATCAGTACCTGTAGCACACCATACATCAGTACCTGTAACACACCATACATCAGCACCTGTTGCACACCATACATCAGTACCTGTAGCACACCATACATCAGTACGTGTTGCACACCATACATCAGTACCTGTTGCACACCATATATCAGTACCTGTAACACACCATACATCAGTACCTGTTGCACACCATACATCAGTACCTGTAGTACACCATACATCAGTACCTGTAACACACCATACATCTGTACCTGTAGTACACCATACATCAGTACCTGTAACACACCATACATCAGTACCTGTAGTACACCATACATCAGTACCTGTAACACACCATACATCAGTACCTGTAGCACACCATACATCAGTACCTGTAACACACCATACATCAGTACCTGTAGTACACCATACATCAGTACCTGTAGTACACCATACATCAGTACCTGTAACACACCATACATCAGTACCTGTAACACACCATACATCAGTACCTGTAGTACACCATACATCAGTACCTGTAACACACCATACATCAGTACCTGTAGTACACCATACATCAGTACCTGTAACACAACATACATCAGTACCTGTAACACACCATACATCAGTACCTGTAACACACCATACATCAGTACCTGTAGCACACCATACATCAGTACCTGTTGCACACCATACATCAGTACCTGTTGCACACCATACATCAGTACCTGTTGCACACCATACATCAGTACCTGTAACACACCATACATCAGTACCTGTAGCACACCATACATCAGTACCTGTTGCACACCATACATCAGTACCTGTTGCACACCATACATCAGTACCTGTTGCACACCATACATCAGTACCTGTTGCACACCATACATCAGTACCTGTTGCACACCATACATCAGTACCTGTTGCACACCATACATCAGTACCTGTTGCACACCATACATCAGTACCTGTTGCACACCATACATCAGTACCTGTAACACACCATACATCAGTACCTGTAGCGCACCATACATCAGTACCTGTAACACACCATACATCAGTACCTGTTGCACACCATACATCAGTACCTGTAGTACACCATACATCAGTACCTGTAGTACACCATACATCAGTACCTGTAACACACCATACATCAGTACCTGTAGCACACCATACATCAGTACCTGTAGCACACCATACATCAGTACCTGTAACACACCATACATCAGTACCTGTAGCACACCATACATCAGTACCTGTAACACACCATACACCAGTACCTGTAACACACCATACATCAGTACCTGTAGCACACCATACACCAGTACCTGTAGTACACCATACATCAGTACCTGTAGCACACCATACATCAGTACCTGTAGTACACCATACATCAGTACCTGTAACACACCATACATCAGTACCTGTAGCACACCATACATCAGTACCTGTAACACACCATACACCAGTACCTGTAACACACCATACATCAGTACCTGTAACACACCATACACCAGTACCTGTAACACACCATACATCAGTACCTGTAACACACCATACACCAGTACCTGTAACACACCATACATCAGTACCTGTAACACACCATACATCAGTACCTGTAACACACCATACATCAGTACCTGTAACACACCATACATCAGTACCTGTAGTACACCATACATCAGTACCTGTAACACACCATACATCAGTACCTGTAGTACACCATACATCAGTACCTGTAACACACCATACATCAGTACCTGTAACACACCATACATCAGTACCTGTAGTACACCATACATCAGTACCTGTAACACACCATACATCAGTACCTGTAACACACCATACATCAGTACCTGTAGTACACCATACATCAGTACCTGTAACACACCATACATCAGTACCTGTAGTACACCATACATCAGTACCTGTAACACACCATACATCAGTACCTGTAGTACACCATACATCAGTACCTGTAGTACACCATACATCAGTACCTGTAGTACACCATACATCAGTACCTGTAGTACACCATACATCAGTACCTGTAGTACACCATGAGCAGTAACTAGTACTTCACATGACTCTTCATCTGTACGTCACTTAAAACCTATAGTTATCTACTACTTTATTCTTATTTTTCATATATAACCTTCAACTGGAGTTTACATTACAAATATTATAGTTCACATTATATACCTGGTTTACTTTGTACTGTAACCTTTCACCTTCACCCGTCGTTCATATTCACTGTTCAACCGGTAGTTAACTTTTCACAGTTAATAACAACAAGAGTTGGTCTTACTAATGTCACCTCATCGGGGAAAGTTTTTCAGCTTAGAAGAAAACATGTTATTTGAACGACTGACCAAATGTGCTACAAGCCACGTTCACTGACGAAAACAGTGGTTTATTTGTCTTTTCGAAATTATTCATAAATCAGTATGTTTCTGATTTAACGTTTTCTCTTCGTCTTTTTAGCTTTTAATCATCCGTTACTTTCCTAACACTTCGGTGTCTTCGCCACACTTTTTTCTTCCAAACTCGCTTGTTGGCTTCCAAACACTCTTCTGTTGTCTTCCCCATTCTCCTGTCTTTCGCACTCTTCTGTTGTCTTCCACTCTCTGCCACTGGAACGTTATTCTCATCCTCATTACCCTGATATCTTAACCCACGTCCTGTTCACGAGCCTCATGTGTGCTGCTAGTATGCTAGTAATATGAATGTGATATACACCACTAGCTATTTATTCGCTGTGATGTTTACTCCTAGACCCATTTTCTTGGGAGATATCTGTAGTTAAGTTTCACCCATAATGCACATCGCCTTTGGTGTTCTGTTTCCGGCCTCTATTTAGTTAAAAATCCTCGCGATAACCAATTTAACGTAATGGTGAAAAGCAATATATCAAACAGACTGACTTTAATATGAGCATAAAGACCAGTCACTGTCACAAAATGGTAGTGTGGATAATAGAAAATACCATTCACGGATAGTTCCCTGAATAACATAATTGATGGAGACAGATCAACACTTGTTGGGGAGTTAGCAGCTGCTTGTCACGACACTGGCTGCTAAGGAATTTTTTCTGGAGGTAATTACTGCCAGAGAAGCTGCTAAAATATCTGGAAATGTATAATTCAAGAATGTAGTATAAGAATGTAGCACGAGAAGGCTGTACATTTGTATGTATATATGAGAAAAGTTTATTTTAATACCTGTTTTAATTTATTTAAGTTTCGAAGATTGGTGGGAACAGGTTATATTTTGCCTTAGTAATCTTTATCATAGATTGCATTTAAACCTAATAAGCCATTCATCCAAGAAAATAAGAACCAGTCTATTAATGAATAAGCTGGAGAGTTAGTGTGAAGGAATGTATGTGTGTGTGTGTGTATATATATATATATATATATATATATATATATATATATATATATATATATATATATATATATATATATATATATATATATGTCGTGCCGAATAGGCAGAACTTGCGATCTTGGCTTAAATAACAACGTTCATCTTGCCATATAGGACAAGTGAAAATTTGTGTATGCAATAATTTCGCAAAAATCATTCTGAACCTAACGAAAAAAAATATATTTCACTGTGTTTGTTTAGTATTAAATTATTGTAAACATATCTAAAATATATTTAGTTGGGTTAGGTTAAAATAAATTGTTTTCGTTATAATAAGGTTTGGTAAGTTTTCTAAGTTCCTTTTGGTGCAAAATTATAAATTTTTACATCAACTTTAATGAAAAAAATATATCTTCAAACGTATAAGAGAAAATTTTAGAATGAACTTAATTTTAAATGAGTTCTTGCTAATTGACCAGTTTTACATATTCAGCACGACATATATATATATATATATATATATATATATATATATATATATATATATATATATATATATATATATATATATATATATGCAATAAGATCACAGTAAACAGGTGATTTAAGAATATGCAAAACAACCACTGTGAAAGAATAGAGAAGTTCCAAGCGCTTTCGTGACTACTCACATTATCAAAGAACAATGAAAGTAAAGCATCAAAGGAAGGTATATAAAGGGGTAGCCCACACCTCACTATCAGATCCCACAATACCAAAACACCTGACGCGAGACAGCAGGCCCGCCGGCCGAACTAGACAGGTCCTTCTTACAACCCACCAACAAACTATTCTACCCAAGAAATACGAAATTTAAAAAATTATTTGTCAAATGTATTATTAAATTCTTCCCAAATTCTACTAATTATAAATGGATCTAATTTATATAAACCAAAGGAAATATTCATATTATTATCAAAACTGCTTTTTATGAAACAAGATTCAATTATATTCATGTCGACCATGGACTTGCTTCATACTACTTTCTCAACTTTTTGAAAATCAATTGGATGGTTAAAATCTCTTACATGAATAAACAGAGCATTGGAATCTTGTCCAGTTCTAATGCTATATTTATGCTGTTTAATCTTAGTTCGAGATTTTTACCAGTTTGACCGTAATAAACTTTATCGCAAATTTTACAAGGAATCTTATAGACACTTCTGTCAGCATTTTGGGGGGAATTCTTTATCAAAAGTTTTTTTACTGTATCAAGATTTTTGAATACAACTTTAATATTAAAAGTCTTAAGAGAAGGCATATCAACCAAGTTTTCATGGTAAAGGAGAACCAGCATATTTTTAGTTGAATAAGGTTGGTTGTGCCTTTTTTGGATTGTAAAAAGTATTTATATCAACTTTAAAAGATTAATCAATTACATTTCTTGGGTATTTCAAATCATTGCCTATTTCATAAATTTTGGATATTTCTTCATCTATGAACTCTGGACTACAAATTCGTAAAGCTCTCAAAAACATTGATGAGAAAACAGACAGTTTAACTCTATCTTGATGGGAAGGATTATAGTGGACCTAGGAACAGTTATTTGTAGGTTTGAACAGTTATTTGTAGATTTGAAATACCCAAGAAATGTAATTGATAAATCTTTTAAAGTTGCTAGAAATACTTTTTACAATCCAAAAAGGGACAACCAGCCTTATTCAACTAAAAATATGTTGGTTCTCCCTTACCATGAAAACTTGGTTGATATGCCTTCTCTTCTTAAGACTTTTAATATTAAAGTTGTATTCAAAAATCTTGAGACAGTAAAAAAACTTTTGATAAAGAATTCCCCCCAAAATGCTGACAGATGTGTCTATAAGATTCCTTGTAAAATTTGCGATAAAGTTTATTACAGTCAAACTGGTAAAAATCTCGAACTAAGATTAAAACAACATAAATATAGCATTAGAACTGGACAAGATTCCAATGCTCTTCTTATTCATGTAAGAGATTTTAACCATCCAATTGATTTTCAAAAAGTTGAGAAAGTAGTATGAAGCAAGTCCATGGTCAACAGGAATATAATTGAATCTTGTTTCATAAAAAGCAGTTTTGACAATAATATGAATATTTCCTTTGGTTTATATAAATTAGATCCAATTATAATTAATAGAATTTGGGAAGAATTTAATAATACATTGGACAAATAATTTTTTAAATTTCTTATTTCTTGGGTAGAATAGTTTGTTGGTGGGTTGTAAGAAGGACCTGTCTAGTTCGGCCGGCGGGCCTGCTGTCTCGCGTCAGGTGTTTCGGTATTGTGGGATCTGATAGTGAGGTGTGGGCTACCCCTTTATATACCTTCCTTTGATGCTTTACTTTCATTGTTCCTTGATAATGTGAGTAGTCACGAAAGCGCTTGGAACTTCTCTATTCTTTTACAGTGGTTGTTTTGTATATATATATATATATACATATATATATATATATATATATATATATATATATATCGTGCCGAATAGGCAGAATTTGCGATGTTGGCTTAAATAGCAACGTTCATCTTGCCATAGAGGACAAGTGAAAATTTGTGTATGCAATAATTTCGCCAAAATCATTCTGAACCTAACGAAAAAAATATATTTCACTGTATTTGTTTAGTATTAAATTATTGTAAACAAATCTAAAATATATTTAGTTGGGTTAGGCTAAAATAAATTGTTCTTGTTTTAATAAGGTTAGGTAAGTTTTCTAAGATTCCTTTGGTGCAAAATTAAAAATTTTTACATTAACATTAATGAAAAAAAATATATCTTTAAACGTATAAGAGAAAATTTTAGAAAGGACTTAATTTTAGATGAGTTCTTGCTAATTGACCAGTTTTACATATTCGGCACGACATACATATATATATATATATATATATATATATATATATATATATATATATATATATATATATATATATATATTATATATAATTGGTCAATTAGCAAAGATATATTTTTTTCATTGATGTTGATGTAAATAATTAATAATTTTGTACCAAAAATAACCTTGCAAAACTTATCTAACCTTATTATAACAATAACAATTTAATTTAGCTTTATCCAACTAAATAAGTTTACAATAATTTAATAATAAACAAACACAATGAAATATATATTTTTTTCGTTAGGTTCAGAATCATTTTTGCGAAATTATTACATACACAAAATTTTGCTTGACATATTCGGCAAGAAGAGTGTTGCTATTTAAGTCAAAATCGCAAGTTTTGCCTATTCGGCACGACATTCATATTTTATGTGTGCAAGACAAGCCACGGGGGATGGAAATCTTCAACTCAAGTACTTTCACACGTCTTGCGTTACCAGGAGCTATGCAATACTGCAAAAGTACCAACAGAAGAAATGTCGCATGGCGACACCAGCCAGTTTCTCTCACAAAATGAGAGGCACTTGTCAGTTCACCCACTCTCATCACTCCTCCCCACGTGGGGTAGGGAGCAGATGCCCTTCCAGTTTACAGAAAGAGGGAAACAGAATAATGGGAGATTTAATAGGCAGCCCTAAGATTCATGTAATCGCCATTAACAAGTCATCATAATGACACACATACAAAACGGTGATGTCATGTGTAAACTATTTAATTCAGTGAAGCGAATGTGCTCGTTTGTCTGTTTAAAATACCCAACGTCTCG
This sequence comes from Cherax quadricarinatus, assembly GCF_038502225.1. Lineage (NCBI taxonomy): Eukaryota > Metazoa > Arthropoda > Malacostraca > Decapoda > Parastacidae > Cherax > Cherax quadricarinatus. The sequence goes on from NC_091296.1 coordinate 49,059,672, forward strand.
AGAGGATTCTAGAATGTTCGGCAGAATCCTGTCATATATTCCTAAATGCTGCCTACCAATATATATACTCATCAAATATTATGTCTGTACCTTGGTTACTTGTGAATCTTTCATAGTATTCCGATTATTCTTTGTGACCTATCCTTTATTACCACGTAACATCCTAACTCTGTTGGGTTGTAATTGTTACAATCCCTGATTGCAGAGCTGTACCTAAATGACTTTACTGCTAATGCTTATAATACTATATTATATTGATCATGTTACAAACACTGATTGCAGCCACTTAACCTTGTGTACCTGTAGCCATACGTTACCTTCATGCCACTAGCTAAATGGGTTTACTCCTAATGGTTACATATTATACCGGCTGGCAGAGCATATTCACCACGAAAGAAACACGAGGATTGGTGCGGAGAACAATGGTCTAACGTCACCAAATCATCATCAGGCCCCATGGCATAATACGCAATCCTAAAATTAGCTTACAATTCGTCCTCAGGAGGACACTTAGGTGTCATTAAACATTTTTATTGGCCTGGTATAAGACGAGAGATACAGAATTACATCCATTCATTCTTGTGAGTGTCAGCAAGTGGGTAAGCCTGAACACTACATTAAACCCGCACCAATTCAGACGTAGCATGTGTCTAAGTTTTCATTGGCAGACTTACCGTATATGTTGAACATGCTGTATATGTTGAACATACCTGCTTGCTGTTTTATAAAGGCAATATAAGTACTTTCTCTCAGAGCTAGATAGTACATAAACTCAAGATAAGTCGTAATGAAACACTGTCAATAAATAAGCGTAATACTGAACGGGAACTCGAAATGTGGCACTTATTCATATCAGGTCCATTGCCGTAACTGCTCAGCTCCCTTGCCCGAGGGGTCTCTAATATTATCTTCTCTGCACACATCCACTTTTCTGAAATTACACTGTAGCCCCCGGAACTCAACACAAGACTCAGTATTCCCTTTCACCTGACTCAGTAGCACGTACAATCAGACTCATCAGTCTCTCTGAAGCATATTTTAGGGACTCTAGAGTCAAAATACCGTGGCTGGAAAAATTCAACAAAAACCTATAAGTAGGAGAGGACCTTATGACGGCTTTTCGGAACGTCAGGGACTATTGTCAAGCGACAATAGTCCCTGGCGAGAAAAGCCGGAAGACACTAAGAGAGAGGAGGGGGCGTGGAAAGAAGGCAATGGCAGTAGTAGTAGTAACAGTAGTAGTAGAAGTGGTACAAGTTATATCAGTAGTACTTCGGTAGCAGTACAAGCAACAAGGTAGTAGTAACAGTGTAGCATTCTTCACCTGACCTCAGCCGGACTATAAATACTCGCGTTCCTTCCACCCCAGGTAGTTCTGTTTGTGACTTGAAAAAGCCCACTGTGTGGGCGAAACGTAGTCAATAAAGGATCACATTATACTGCATTTGTGTTTATATTGCCAATGGTAGAAGTAATAGAAGAGAGTGTAGTATTAACAGCGTTAATGTTAACAGCAGTGGTAGGTGTAGCAATAGTAGTACTATTAGTTTAAATTGTAGCAGTAGTATCAGTAGTAGTAACAATAGTAGCAGTATTAGTAATAGAAGTATTAATAGAAATATTATTAGTAGCAGAAGTATGTACTAACAAAAAATGTAGGACTGTCATATATGTCCTGGCCCATGCTGGGCAGGACCAGTAATAGTCTTGAGAGAGAGATACGTCTCAAGGCAGTGGAGACTGAACCATCTCCACACATTAACACTTGTCCACAAGGAGGCAGCGAAGAACTACAGTGGGTCTACTCTTCCAAGCTGGGGTGGGAGTAGGGAGGGGGGCGGAAAGGAAGCAAGAACGAGGAAAGTCAGAAGGCAGTAAATGTAAATGATTCAGGTGTATCTTTGTAGGCCATCTCCACCAAGCTCACTACGTCCTAAGTAACCGCACCACTAAACTCAGAAGGCTCTCAGCAGCTCTAACCACCAGGCTCAGTAGTCCCAAAAGAAAGATTCAGTAGCCCACGCCATTAGACTCAGTAGCCTAACAACGAGATTCAGCACTCCCCCCCCCCGCAACAACACAAAACTAAGTAGTACCTTAGTAGCCCCCGCCAGACCCACGTCTTAAGGAGGACAATATAGCTTGGTTATAGCCTGGGCTCTGCTGAGAAAGTGTAATAACAAGAGCAAATAAAGTGAAGTGCGATAAGGGACGGGATGGTTGATTATAGGTGGGGGAGAATGAGGAAAAAGGCTGGAATGTACGGTAGAGAGTGCAATTTTGTATATTTGTGTGCATATTTGCTTTGTCTTTATGAGCGGGTGTATTTTGTTCATGTAAATTTGGTATACGCATGCATCTGTGTGTGTAGTTGTCGGTTGGTGGATTGGTCGGCCTCTATGTATGAACGATGTTCTGTACCAAATCTCTTAGCTTTTTAATGTACACTAATGTAATTTTTAAAAAATACGTGAAATATTAAGAAATTAAGGAAAATGTGCTAAATTGTTATTTTATTATGTATTTCGACGATTAAGATCAGTTTGAAGCATTTACTGACATACCTAATTTTTTAGCAAAAATACGTAAATTATCACATTTTTAATCGAAACTGTTACCACAATTGCATTTTATGGGGAAAGTAAGCCAAAGGAATAGGTTGATGCTCCTACCGTGTTGTGTTTTGGACAGCTTCTCTTTGCACCCGGGCCACGACCAGCAGGCAAAGCCACCAGTAACATACGACACTGGGAAACGTGCTTCTTCCTTCCTCCAGTTGTTTGATCCCAAGTCACGACCTTGAACTTGGTAAATAGTTTTACAAATAGTAAATGTTTTTTTTTTTTTAATTAATTCAATATGGATTTTTTAACTGAAGTTTTAAAGTGTCTTGAGCAGTACAGTTCATTCAATAATTAACTTCTTTAATTTGCCTTTATGACCCAATTTTATCATAAACTGAATTAAATTGCATTTGTTTCTCATTAGCTGGTTCAAAATAGTGTTTTTATAGCTTTGTTAACAAGTTATACGACGGATTTAGGCTGACACGTTGTAGTAGAAACAAGCACACAGACACGCGCAAACATGCACACACACACAGACACACACACAGACACACACACACACACACACACACACACACACACACACACACACACACAGGAGGCAGGAACCATACATAGTTTTAAGGCGAGGTATGATAGAGCTCATGGGGCAGGGAGAGAGAGGACCTAGTAGCAATCAGCGAAGAGGCGGGGCCAGGAGCTGTGACTCGACCCCTGCAAACACAAATAGGTGAGTACAAATAGGTGAGTACACACACACACACACACACACACACGATCTCCCTCCTTCCTACATCCACGCCTCTTCCCATCCTTATCCTTACTCCATAACCTTCATCCCTTTCTTCATTCCATCTCCTTCCGTCCTTCATTCCTTTTTCCAACAAATCTTCCCATTTTTCTCTCTCTAACTTTCTGCCTCCATTCATTCCATTTCCCTCTTTCTTTTAATCTAATTTTCTCCAATTTACGCTATCTTTTACATTTTTTCTCTTTCATTCTATCTCCTTCTCTTCTCCTCCTTCCTTCTCTCCTCCTCCCTATAATTTCCATCTTTACTTCCCTCACTCCATCTTCGTCCGTCTATTGTTCACTTCCCCCCCCCCCCTTGCCTCCTTCCTTCCTTCCTTCATCATATCTCTCTATGTTCTTCTTCATTTCTTCCTTCACAACGTATCAGTTTCTCCTCCTTCCGTCTTTCCTTCACATCTTTCCTTCTGTTACCTCCCTTTCTTTCCTCTCGTTGCAACACATCCAGCCGCTCCTCTGACATCATGCATATTGTTGTCAAGGAGTGCAAATTGCAGCACCGTCAGTTTCACGTCCATGAAGGAAAGAGGATGGAGGTGAGAGGACGGGAAGAAAGGCGCAAGGAAATGAGTGAAGGATGACGGGAGAGAAGGAAAGAGAAAGGCAGGGAGAGAGAGAGAGAGAGAGAGAGAGAGAGAGAGAGAGAGAGAGAGAGCGTGAGGGGGGAGGAAAATGAAGCATAAAGTAGAGAGAGAAGGATGAATATCTGTGAAATCTTCCAATTGCATGTCCCATAACTCTGGTAGAGCACTGCAGCGGCCACCTGTCAAAACCACGGTTCAAGCCTCTGTCCATTATTACATCATTACTACTAAACTTTATTAACAATATTGCTATGGAGGGGGTTGGTGGTAAGATGCACTATGGAATCTTCTGTGGCTATGGGAAGCAACATTTGTGTAACTTATTTTATACAACTCAATTTTACAGATACAAGCTATTATCCTACTTCAGATCATTTCATAGCCCAACCCTATGTAAGATATACCACCATCCCCCAGAATGCGACATACTACAGTCGAACTACAGGTACCTACTTACTGATAGATTAACAAGAACAACAGGTGTAAGGATATATGAGCAACGTTTCCACTCGGGAATCAAATCACATACACTTAGCATGTGAGGTGAATATTAGCCACGGGCAGTGATCTGACATACATGAGCAGACATGTCACTGGAGTGCTGTCTGTGAAACCTTGAAACTGTAACCCTGGTCCCTGGTAGTTCAGTGGTACAGCTATGAACCTTCTGCCCTGTAAGACCACGGGTCCATCCCCATCATTCTTTTGTTTATTCATTTACAATCGTTTATTACAACTAATCTTGAATACACACACACCACACACACACCACACACACACACCACACACCACACACACACCACACACACACACACCACACACACACACCACACACACACACCACACACACACACCACACACACACCACACACACACCACACACACACAACACACACACACACACACCACACACACACACACACCACACACACACACACACCACACACACACACCACACACACACACACCACACACACACCACACACACACACCACACACACACCACACACACACACACCACACACATATACACCACACACACACACCACACACACATACACCACACACACACACACACCACACACACAAACACAACACACACACACACCACACACACACACACACACACACAAACACACACACACACACACACACACACACACACACACACACACACACACACATATATATATATATATATATATATATATATGTCGTGCCGAATATGTAAAACTGGTCAATTAGCAAGAACTAATTTAAAATTAAGTCCTTTCTAAAATTTTCTCTGATACGTTTAAAGATTTATTTTTTTCATTAATGTTGATGTAAAAATTTATATTTTTGCACCAAAAGGAACTTAGAAAACTTACCTAACTTTATTATAACAAGAGCAATTTATTTTAGCCTAACCCAACTAAATATATTTTAGATTTGTTTACAATAATTTAATACTAAACAAACACAGTGAAATATATTTTTTTCTTTAGGTTCAGAATGATTTTGGCGAAATTATTGCATACAGAAATTTTCACTTGTCCTATATGGCAAGATGAGCGTTGCTATTTAAGCCAAGATCGCAAGTTCTGCCTATTCGGCACATGTATATATATATATATATATATATATATATATATATATATATATATATATATATATATATATATATATATATATATATATATATATATATATATATTATAATTGTAACCACGGACGAGTGGTATTTAATAAATAGCAACACTGCAACTAGCCGAGGACTCGAACCCATGTCGTTTTGTGGCCCTCCTAATGGTGAGCGAGAATCGCATGACACTCTAACCCACAGGACCATCCAATCCTACAAGATTGAAGTACCCAACAGCGCTAGGCGTTTTCCCTTCATCTGAGGACAGACGGTGGTGTGGGTGCCTCTGAGCTAATATCATTCTACTCCCCGTTTGGTGTACTAGCCTCCTCAAGCAGTATATATTATTGTAACCACGGACGAGTCGTATTTAATCAATAACAACATTGAGACTAGCCGATGACTCGAACCCATGTCGTTTTGGCCCATCACATGACGCTTGATTCTTGTAGGATTTGATGGTCCTGTGGGTTAGAGCGTCATGTGATTTTAGAAAGGACATAGTTTTAAATGAGTTCTTGCTAATTGACCAATTTTACCTATTCGGCACGACATATATAAATGTAAAGTTTTATTATTATACCGTTTATGAGATCCCACCTACATATTTTTTCTCTGTTCTTGTCTATTTTTTAGCTCTTCTCTATTCTCTCTCTGCGTTTCTGCCTCCATTTCTCCCTCTGTATCTTTTTGTGTCTCTTTCACTCACTCTCGTTTCCACTTACCTCTGCTGTAGTCGGTATCCTCGATTTTTATTTCCAAAGTTTTGTCCTGTGCCAACGCTGGAGGTTCCCCTTTAATGCTAGCACGGAGGCCCTGGCAGGTACTCATCCAGAGCACCATAACTGCATGTCTTAAGAGCTATCGCCACCAGCAGAGTGGGGTTATGTTACATCTTGAGTACCATAAAAACATTCAGCAAGTATTGCTTTCTCTTCTAAACGAGAGGGGGAGGAGAGTGAAAGAGAGAGAGAGAGAGAGAGAATGATGAAATAGAAAGTAAATGAATGAGAAGGAAGAGGCCTAACCGTCATTATCACTGTGAATTATGTTGGCAGAGATTCTACTGTCCTTTATGGAAGAGTCCGCGGGAGATTTCCATTTCTGTAATGATTAGACGTGTAAGCCAATTTAATATTATAACTCACAATGTCGCATTGTGAGTTAAAATATTAACTCATTTATGATGATCGGGGTAATGGTGCTGGTGCTTATGGTGTAGGTCTCCTGTCGCGGTGCTGGTCTCTATCATGGTGTTGGTCAGCTGTCAAAGTGAAGGCGCTGGTGTCTATTTTCTCATCGTGTAGGTCACCTGTAATGGTAATTGGACAAAATTAGGTGCAACCGCTGTGTGTTGTTGCATTTTTCTATATAGTAATTATACAGTAGGAACGAAAGCTAGCTATATTTCCGTATCATGTTCCATCACGCATGAGGGAGCTCATACAAGGTATTAAAATCAGTTAGGCTTACGCGGGAGACTTCGCTGTGGCACTAAGGATACATTAAAGCATTCCTGCATGGGTTCATTAGCTACAGGAACTTCTAAGGTTTCCTCCCTGTATAACTGTAGTTACTATAACTGGGGAACTGCTGTCTCTCAGGATATACTATGCAATACAGAGGAGAAATAGATCTTCTCAGAAGATATCTCCATGGTCAGAGAGCGGGGGCAAGATAAATTCTACACAGGAGGCAGAAGAAAGAAAAAGAGTTGAAGGAAGATAAATATGTCATGAGATACCTCTCTCATCACACACACACACACACACACACACACACACACACACACACACACACACACACACACACACACGCACACATGTAGAGGTCACCAGTCATTGAGATGGTGCTGGTACCTCTTGTTTCAATGTGTAGGTCACCAGTCATTGTGATGATGTTGCTGGTACGTGATGTCTGAGAGTCTAAGTCATATGCCGTGCTGGTGGTAATGTTGGTATGTTTTGTCTGAGAGTGTTAGTCATACACCGTGCTGGTGGTGATGCTGGTATGTCTTGTCTGAGATTGTAAGTCATACGTCGTGCTGGTGGTGATGCTGGTACATCATGTCTGAGAGTGTTGGTCATACGTCGTGCTGGTGGTGATGGCGCTGACGTCTCTCTATTAACTTATAAATATGCATGTGTTGGCAGTGTTAACGAAGACACAGATGGCGCTGATGATATTTGACATGCAGACTTGAGGCTAGACTAGTGCTGCTTCACACAAGACCTGTGCTGCTTTTACCTAACATGTGTTTCATGACATCACACATGCGTTGCTTGACGTAACACAAGCGTTGCTTATCGCAACACATGCGTTGTTTGTCGCAAGACCTGTGTTGCTTGACGATACAAATGCGCTGTGTGACGCTGTACCTGTGCTGCTTGATGCCAAAACTGCTGCATGACGCTACACATGTAGTGCTTGACAATTTACTTTCGCTGTTTGACGCTACTTATTTGCCGTTTGATACTACACTTGTGATATCGACAAAGACAAAGACAAATAGAAAGATTCTGCTCTTGACTCTCGCCCAGGCAGGTCATAGCAGCTCTCCTTACTTACTCTGTCTCCCTATGATCCCCGTTGGGGAGGGGAACCTTTACCAGCGTTGTCATCGCCTTGACTTACACGATGAGCTACGCAAATCGTGTAAAGATCAAACCAAGAAATGGTACCGTTGATGATTCAACGAAGATTGCTCTTGCAACTGTTGTTCAGGGAGCACTGGAAGTAAAATTCAACACCATATTGTCACTGAAAGAAGCATTCATTGTTGTGTGTCACGATGATGCTGATGCAGAGAAGCTACTCACTACAGAAGCCATCACTACTCTTACTACTCAAGAGTTTACTGTTACGTCATCTCCTGCCCTCAGGGCAAGGAAATCAGTATTCCTAAAAAAACTGGACAAGATTCTGACGTCTCAAACACCTGCTGAACTCAAGTCATCCATCGAGACGCAAAATACTTGGGCTACTGTTGACAGCATTACAAAATCCCAAATGCAACGTCCATGATCAAGGTCACCTTCACCGACGTGAACATGGCTGCAACTGCACTGAACGAAGGTCTTGCTGTCTACTACTACTACATCAGCCCTACCTACATTGAAGCAGAGAGATATCACTACATCCAACATTGCTGGAACTGTTATTCATACCATCACACTACCAAAGCACGTCCAGTAAAAGACAAGAAGTTCTGCACTACATGTGGTAATGAGGGACACACCTTCAGTTCCTGCAACGCTGCTGCTCCAACACAACCAGCGTGCTTAAACTGCAAGAGTAATGATCACCATACACTAGCAGCAAAATATCCTACAAGAAAGGATATTATGAAGAAAACACAAGATGCAGCAAAGAAAAAACCTACTAGCAACACTCCAACGTATGCAGCAATTGCAAAAATACAGCAGACACTACAAAATTACTTCAAGCATCTACTCAGCCCGCCTCCACCACCACCACTACCATCACTCCTCCAACATGTGACGTAACGAAGATTCACTACTGTCTACTATACGCTCATATACAAAACATGGCTGTACCTGGATCATTTAACTCTACCATCAACGAGTTATTTGCATTAAATAACATGCCTTCATTTACATTTCCAGCATCTCCACCTTCTGAAGAAATTCTCAAATTCACCAAAAACTTAATCGCCAACTCTTCTGCAGAAGTTCCATCAACACCACCAACTAGTGACGTCAATCCAACAACGACCAATGAGAAGCCTCCACCGCCACCACCTCTCACTGAATCCAACCAATCAGAAGCCTTACCACCAGAAACATCTTCTAATTCGTCTACTGAAGTTGAAAACGAAACAACACCACCTTCCTCTACTCCACCACCGCCTTCTCTACTAAGCTCACGTCGATTACCTGGAACACCATGGGTTAAACACAAAGGACTCATATTCTACACCACGAGGCTATACCCTGCAAGCATGACTCGCCTAGAACTCATCCAACATCTCCAAGACAACACTGTATCGTACCAAAGCGAAGAAAGACCATTCCCTACCTACAACCAGATATTCCACCAACTCCAAACCAACGAATACTACTACAGCTCTCCCATAAGTGTGATACAACTCTCTCGAAAACAATTTACCGCACTGATAAACGGTTTAAGACCATAACCAACTCATCCTGCTTGCTGCCTTCTGACACTCCCAGCTCCTACCGCTGCCTTCGCCATCCTCTCCTAGTGAGCCAAGCAATGACATCAGTCAAGCCTCTCTATCTACGTCTCCAGTACTTTTGTACCACATGTCCCAAAGTGGTTGGGCCACTTGCCTTGATTCCTCCTCTTCCCCTCCTCCCCATCCTTTTCCAGTTATTTCCATCCTTCCTTATCCTTCTTCCTTCCCATCTTACGACAGCTCTCGTCGTCCTCGATTCGATTCGACTACACTTGTGCTATGTGACGCTGCACCTGTGCTGCTCGACGCTAATCCTGTGTTACTTGACGCGACACTCTTTCAAAGCTTCACCTGTGTTGTTTGACCTTACCCATGTGCTTCTTAACACTATACCTGAGCTGCTTGACGCTACACCTGCGCTGCTCGATGCTACACCTGCACAGAATTATGATAAACCTGTGCTGTTTGACGCTACACGTTTGCTGCTTGCCGCTATATCTGTGCTTTTTTACGCTACACCTGTGCTGCTTGGCGCTATGTATGTGTTTCTCGACTGTAGACATACGCAACTTGATCTAACTCCAGCGATTCCAGCTACGCCTACGTTGCTTGTCTGTATAAGACGCTACTGAAGTGCTACATGACTCTCCACGTGTACTGCCTGACGCTACACAGGTGCTACTAGACCCTACTTTAAGTATTTATAACAGTGCCATTGCTTTGGATTCGACTATCCGAGTCACAATAGCAGATTTGTATGTAGAACGTATTAAGAAAGTTCCTACGAAAATGTTTTACCACCAAGGGTGAACCTGAGTACTTAATAACCATGAAAACATTTTCATTTTGGAAGAAACAACGAGGAGAAAGAGACATTGATCAGAAGGATAGAACCCAATCCTAAATTTAGTGATGATGTTTGGAACCAAACTGTGGATTTCAAATCAAGCGTCTACTGGGACAGTGTTCCGCTTAGAGTAGAGCATCGTGAAGTGATGACTTAATAAAACTCTGCACAGAGTGAAATGTTGTCCTAATGAAAACATGTTCCGTAATGTGCGTTTACCTTGTCATGCACGGCCAGCAAGGTCCCTCGGCAGTTACCATAAAAAGCCTAATCATAGAGCATTAAAGTAATGTATGGCTCACTCTTCCCTCACTATATTCCATTTTTCCATTTGGATGCGTCCATTTCAAGGAGGGAATTATAGGGCACTCTTACAAATCTGATTAACCAGAAAGAGGTAACATCATACTAAATCTTCAGAGAAGGATTACATCAGCCACAAGCTAGTCCATGTCATTCATATTTTTTAGAAAACAAAGCAATTTGAAACAAATACTAGCTATTAATTTTTTTTTATTGAAAGAGTAAACTCCGTAGAAGGAAGAGAGATTAATGTTAATAACTTAATGTTCACTTCCCTGGGAACTTGCGGCACGAACATGAAGGTACATGAGCGAGGAGAGATTCGAGTGAGGTAAATGTAAGGGAAGGTACGTGTGAAGGATGATACATGTGAGGGATGGTATATGTGAGGAATGGTACATGAGAGGGATGGTACATGTGAAGGAGTGTACATTGCAGTATGAGTACACATGCTCAACATTTGTACCTCTGAACGGGATCTAACAGGAGACCTTCAGTTGTGAGCCCAGAACGTTGCCATGATCCACCTATTTCAGTAGTCTGCCTGTGCGGCCAGTGCTGCCAGCTAGCCTCTGATCAGGTGTATTAGTCCTGGCTCCAGTTCTTGACTCGGTCAATAGTAACCAGGAAACATTCAACACAAACGAGAAAGAAAACCACGATAGGCACTATTTTGCTGCCGCTTGTCGTTTCTCGCTGTGACTGCTCAGCTAAACGAAGCTATCACCTTCAATTTATATAGAAATCGGAGCGGTGGGGCTCTCACTAGCTCGCTTCAGTTTGTGAGAAGCGGATTATTAATGTTCTGCATCATGGTGACAAATGAAGCTGGGATAAAACATTATTGGTTTACAAAAGTGAAATGTGATACAGTATTTCAAAGCTAACACACACACACACACACACATCCCCACACACCCATACACACACACCCCTCACACCCCCACACATACACCCCTCACACCCCCACACACACACCCCTCACCCCCCACACACACACCCCACACACACACCCCACACACACAAACACCCTCACCCCCCACACCCTCACACCCCCCACACACAAACAGGCCAAGTGTCTTAGTAACAAATGCTTTGACAAAATGGTAACTGACACACACACACGAGTGTTGGTACGTGATGAGGTGTCAGAGTGGGCGCATGTGTTGAGCGGGGTTCCACAAGGGTCTGCCCTAGGTCCGGCACTGTTTCTTGTATATGCGAATGACATGATGGAAAGAATAGATTCAGAGGTGTCCATTTTTGCTATGATGTGAAACTAATGAGAATACAAGCGGACAAGGATCAGTAAGATTACAAGAGGATCTGGATAGGCTCCAAGTCTGGTCAGACAAATGGCTCCGGGAGTTTAGGAGGCCTGGTCACAGACCGGGCCGCGGGGGCGTTGACCCCCAGAACTCTCTCCAGGTAAACTCCAGGTAAACATTAACTACAAAGTCATGAAGCTTGGGAAAGATCAGATATGATCACAGATGGAATACAGGCTATGGGTTCAAAACCTGCAAGCCTCACTTAAGGAAAAGCATCTTGGGTTGAGCCTTATACAGAAGCACATCTTCCGAGGCGCACATCAACCAAATAACCGCTGCAGCATATGGCCGCATATGCCGCATCGGTTATTTGGTTGATGTATCTTTATACGTATAAGATAAAATTTTAGAAAGGACTTAATTTTAAATGAGTTCTTGCTAATTGACATATATATATATCGTATTGTAACAACACTGAAACTAGCCGAGGGCTCGAACCCATGTGATTTTCGGTGAGCGAAAATCACACGGCGCTCTAACCCACAGGACAATCCAATCGCACAATACGATATATACTGCTTGTGGAGGCTAGTACACCAAACGGGGAATAAAATGAAATTAGCTCTAAGGCACCCACATCATCGTATGTCCTCGATCATGGTACAACACCCAGCTCTGCTGGTTGCGTGATTTTCGTAGGACTGGGTGATCCTCTGGGTTAGAGCGTCGTGTGATTTTTACTGACCATGAGGTGGGCCAAAATAACATGAGTTCTAGCCCTCGCCTAGTCGCATTCCAAAATTTTCTTTCATGAATTAATAGACATGTATTTTGCATTGACAAGAGTGTTAAACATTTCATTATTGCGCCCAACTTAGAAACTTGAAGAAGCCAAACCTAATTTATTTTAGCATAATTCTACGAAATATATCATAGGTCAGTTGAAATTTATTTAATATAAATGCAGTTCAACGATACACAACTTTGTCGTTATTTCCACACTGATTTTTGCTGATTTACTGCATAAAGAAATGTACACTTTGCTCCTTTGGGAAACGAACCTCATTATATATATATATATATATATATATATATATATATATATATATATATATATATATATATATATATATATATATATATATATATATATATATATATATATGTAATATACACGCATGCATGCGTACATACATAACCATGAAGAAAATGGCATCAAATTAGATCGGAACAATCATTACCTATAATCGCATTTAATTTCGTTTAATCTCATACAAGCTCGTCTAATCACATATAATTACAGTTAATCACATAAAATTGTTGTGCTCAGCAAACCTGTAGTCATTATGAATCACAGAGAACTATATGTATGTTTTCTTGTGTATGTCTGCCTACATCATTCTCTGTCACTGCTGTGTATGTCTGCCTACATCATTCTCTGTCACTGCTGTGTATGTCTGCCTACATCATTCTCTGTCACTGCTGTGTATGTCTGCCTACATCATTCTCTGTCACTGCTGTGTATGTCTGCCTACATCATTCTCTGTCACTGCTGTGTATGTCTGCCTACATCATTTTCTGTCACTGCTGTGTATGTCTGCCTACATCATTCTCTGTCACTGCTGTGTATGTCTGCCTACATCATTCTCTGTCACTGCTGTGTATGTCTGCCTACATCATTCTCTGTCACTGCTTAATATTCATCTTTTCTTGCCTGCTGACTTGCCCGTTTACTTATTGCTCACCTCTGGCTTCCTTTTCTGACAACTAGCTTGCTGACTAGCATGCACATTAACTTGCTTTTGCCTTGACTTATGTTCATACTTGTTAACTTTAAAGCTTACTTGCTGACTTGCTGATATACTGACTTGTTGATCTAATGAATTGTTTATGTGCTGATGTACCTGCTGACTTTGCTTGCCTGTTGACTTCACCTGTTTCCGGGTTGCCTTCCGACTTGCTTACCTGCTGTTATTTACTTTTCCGCTTGTCTGTAGACTAACTATTTGTTTACTTGCTCATTTTCGTACCTCGTGATCTACTAATCTGTTGACCTTGCATGCTGATATGCTGATTAAACTGCCTTTTAACTTCCTGACTACATCATTTCACTACTTGTTGACAACATTACAATCCTACATCAATGTCTACTGACACTGGTGATTTGCTTAATTGCTTACTTGTTTTTCTGATGGAATCTTCTTATTTATCTTCTTTACCTACTGACTGAATCAGTTGCTTAATTGCTTAACTGGTTATTTGCTTACTTGTTGACTTGCTTACTGGTTTCCTTAATTTCCTACTTACTGCCTTGCTTGCTGACTTACGTGCTAAGTTGCTGGCCAAACAAATTACCTTAATTGGAGCAATGTTTACCTACTTGTATAACCTACCTTCACTTCTTTACCTGTCTCCGCTTAATCTGTCTATGGTTTAAATGAAGCCTCTATATTCGCCAGAGAATGCCTGCTGTAGACGCAAATCGTTTTCTTAACAAAAATATCCAAGTGTTGTATATGTATATTGTTCTTCAATTTGAACAGTAATGTTATGTATTAATACTTGACCTGTCATGTCTGTAGCTCCTCTTAAATTATGTACATCCGTGAATCTGTCCTCAGCTTTTTTTCATCAAAACTTAGACAAACAAGCTACTCTCATTGCTCGTATTTTTGTGTGTTGTACACCAATTTATTCTTATATTTTCCTATGTTTTTATTATCTTTCATTTACACCTGTATGTTTTTATATAGTTTAATATGTACTGGTAGACCTCCTTTGTACACGTAATTTTATTAGATTCCGATTTTATAATAGGTCCAACATACTAAATTTTTCTATTCAGTGCACTTCAAGGTTTGTTATTCCTAAACTCTCGCGTCTTTAAATATAATACTGGATTATATGCGACTAAATCACACAAATCAGTAAAATCACAGCCACCTACAACTCAATCAACTACGCATGTGATGCAAAAAAAACATCAAAAAATAGAGCTGTTTTTCCCTTCCTGATCCCGGAAGCACACTACATTCCTTCTCTATCCACAACCCTTATTCTAAAGCTTCCCACATTCCTCCCGTCTCCACAACCCTCCCCTTTCCCTGGCAGTTCCAAATTCATAAAGGAAAAACGTTTCACAACATTTTCTCTGACCCTCCCGCTACCGACGCCGCCTCAGTTCAAAGGGCGTCCGCCTGTAAAAAATATTAACTCCTTGCAAACTTTACTGGAAAGTTTTAATTGGCCAGATTCCTCTGCAAGGACATTTCTATACCATCGTGGTTTATTGCAATATTGGTATTATCCTTCGTTACAATACACACATATATACACAGGTATATATACACACGCATATGTCACAGAAAAGAGGTGATATCACAATATGCAAAACAATAACTTGGAAAAAATAATGAAGTTACCGGCGCTTTCGTGACTTCCCAAATTATTTTTTTTTCACAGTGGTTGTTTTGCACACATGCATGTATACATATATATAAATAAATAATCCCTTGTGGAAATAGGCAAGCCTGAGCGCTTTCATGTGCCTACACACATGTCTTCAGAGAAATAGGAAAAAGAGGAAAGATAAACATATTTTATAAGTTAAACACTGAAATGACACCTCACACAGAGGTGACAACTCACACGGTGAGGTACTACCTTGAAGATTGAGACACTTATGCAGCATATGGGAATCTTTATTCAGGAAACGTTTCGCCACTGTGTGGCGAAACGTTTCCTGAATAAAGATTCCCATATGCTGCATAAGTGTCTCAATCTTCAACTTGTCGGTTTTTCAAACCATTCATCAGGTACTACCTTCCTCTGTGTTTTCAAACACCTCACATAGTGAGACGATACCTCAGTTTACACTATAAGAGGTCTACTCGTCCACAATTTAAATGAACAATATGCCTAACATATGTATTTCAAATCTGGTATCCAAAGTCTTGACAATTTTATAAGTCAGATTATTGCCCATAATGTTAAATACAAAAGTATTTTTCTGCAACAATAGTGAGGTCACTGTCAAAAATAATTGTCATGAAATTTATAAATATGTTGCAGAGTTGTATATATATATGAGATAGGATTTTGGAGTGATATTCATGGAGTTAGGTTAGGTAAGGTTCGTCAGGAAACAGGACAAATGTTTCCTGACGCGAGTCTTAGAAGATGACCCGCCTTTGGAGCTTTGGTCATCTGACCGTGGTCTTTCGCTGGCTTACTGGTCCACTCCTTTAAAAATAATGGTCATTTATAACCAATTATTTTATATTCATGGAGTGGGCAAGTGAGCCTTATCTCTTTTTTAGATTATGGCCTCAGATGTCTGATAAGAATTACCTATACACCTTTTTTTTCTTTCTCGTTGGTTTGATATACTTTTAAACTATTTAGAACTTTGATTTATTTGCAATTTATTGTTCTATCGGAAAAAGTTTTTCTAATACTTATTATTAAAACTGTGGCCTAGTAGTCCTCCTACAATGTATTTTGAGATAACATCACATTTTGTATTGTGTTGCGTCACTGAATTAGGTAGCACCTCACTATGTAGGTTGTCACCATCACTACCAGAGGTATCACCTCAATGTTTTAGATAAAATAGGTGCTTATCTTAATTCTTCTTTCTATTCTTCTGTAGATATGTGTGTAATCACACACACACACACACACACACACACACACACACACACATATATATATATATATATATATATATATATATATATATATATATATATATATATATATATATATATATATATATATATATATATATATATATATATATATATATATATATATATATATATATATATATATTTGTGTGTGTGTGTGTGTCGTTCCGAATACATAAAACTAGTCAATTAGTAAAAACTAATTTAAAATTAAGTCCTTCCTAAAAATTTCTCTAATACGTACAAAGATATATTCGCATCACACACTGCCATCAGACACAACATGTCCACTACCTCCAGCCTTCTCCTTGTTGCAACAGTCACCACCCATGCTTCGCACTCATATGAGAGCCTTGGTATGACTGTACTCTCATACATTCCGCATTTTACTTCCATGGATAACGTTCTTTGTCTTCACAGACTCCTCAGTACACCACTCACCCTTTTCCTCCTCATCAATTCTAATATTTACCTCGTGTTTCATAGACTCATCTGCTGACAAGTCCACCCCTAAATATCTGAATACATTCACTTCCTCCATACAATCTCCCTTCTGTCTGATATCTAATCTACCATTACCTAATTTTTTTTGATATCCTCATCACCTTACTCTTTCCTATGTTCACTTTTAATTTCCTTCTTTAACATATCCTACCAGATTCGTCCACTAACCTCTGTAACTTTTCTGTAGAATCTCCAAAAAGCACAGGGTCATCAACAATAAATATATATATACGTGTGTATATATAATATATATATATATATATATATATATATATATATATATATATATATATATATACATATATATATATATATATACATATATATATATGTGTATGGCTGAAGGAGACTCGAACCTACGAACCTTGGAACAAGGTATGCAGTGCTTTACCAATCTACCCACATTGGACAACACCTTGGAGTCCAGCTTGAGCTAGACTCTGATCCAAGGCAGCCAGCTTTTCATCTCATCTCCTGCATGCATCAGCCTTACTAGAGATATTAACAATGCAAGGAATAGCTGTAAGCCTTCTCCCAGAAAGCTGGCTGCCTTGGATCAAAGTCTAGCGCAAGCTGGACTCCAAGGTATTGTCCAGTGTGGGTAGATTGGTAAAGCACTGCGTACCTTGTTCCAAGGTTCGTAGGTTCGAGTCTCCTTCAGCCAGTGATCAGTGTATATTTCGTGTATATTTCGCCTGCTCTTGCGAATTCCCTGTATATATATATATATATATATATATATATATATATATATATATATATATATATATATATATATATATATATATATATATATGTATGTCGTGCCGAATATGTAAAACTGGTCAATTATCAAGAACTCATTTAAAATTAAGTCCTTTCTAAAATTTTCTCTTATAAGTTTAAAGATATATTTTTTTCATTAATCTTAATGTAAAAATTTTTAATTTTGCTCCCAAAGAATCTTAGAAAACTTACCTAACCTTCTTATAACAAGAACAATTTATTTTAGCCTAACCCAACTAAATATATTTTAGATTTGTTTATAATAATTTAATACTAAACAAACACAGTGAAATAAAAAAAATTCGTAAGGTTCACAATGATTTTGGCAAAATTATTGCATACACAAATTTTTACTTGCCCTATATGGCAAGATGAGCGTTGCTATTTAAGCCAAGATCGCAAGTTCTGCCTATTCGGCACGACATATATATATATATATATATATATATATATATATATATATATATATATATATATATATACCTGAAGAGGTTTTCGGGAGTCAAAGTCCCCCACGGTCGGTCTGTGACCAGGTGTGTGTGTGTTTGTGTATACAATTAAATTTTTTAGCTGTACAAATGAGCACAATTTTTTTATGACTGAGAGCCTCTCGTGCTGCTTTGTCTGACAGTGAGAAAACTGACCACTTAAGTGCTGGTATGCCAGACGTAATTGACTTACGAGTAAAAAGCTAACTGACACCAACCTCCGTCTACCACTACTAAGGGATGGGAATTTATAGCACTTAGGAGAGTATGATTTACGAGAGAGGGAAGAAATGTTTTATGGTGGGTGCTAAGGGAAGGGAGAGTCATACATCAGGCTAAGGAAGGAGAGAGTGAGAGAGTGAGAGAGAGAGAAAGAGAGAGAGAGAGAGAGGGGGTTGCAAGATTCTGTACGAGGCACAAGTAAGCTCACACCTTCAGTGTGCTCCACTTTTTTTGCCTGCCCCCCTCTCACCTGCGACTGCTTGACAGAGTAGAGAACAGAGCAAGACGTCTCATCTCTCGCCTGGGCCCATCCTGGATAGATCTGTCATTTCAGCAGAGCCTTCAACACAGGAGGGATGTGGGTGGTCTTAGCGTTATGTACAAGGCCAATATTGTCAAAGTACCACATTTGGATCCACTTCGAGGACAGCGTGAAACAAGCTTTTATGCCACAAGACGGGCAGAAAGCAGCAACTTCACTCTGGCTGTACCCTTCTCCAGAACATTACTCCGTCTGAGATCATATATACCCAGGATGACTCGAGTATGGAACACATTCGTACAGCATAATGATGTCAACGAGGTAAAGTCAGTTGATCAAATGAAAATGCTGGCCCACAGATGGCTCCAACTTCATCCTGTTCCCTACTTGTATGTCTCATAACAATAAAAATGCTTTCAAATGAGCTGATGTAGGTAACAGCTCTTAGCTTGCCAATAAAGTTAGGAATCCTTAACCTGTAAATAGCTTGTCAATAAAGCTAGGGATCCTTAACCTTGTCAAATCCTGTGTAAAAAAAAAAAAAAAAAAAAAAGAGAGAGAGATTAATCCGTCATTGTTGCTGTGCCTTCAACACTGGATATTTTTTGAGTGCCTAACTGTTATGAAGAAAAGTCAGTGTTACCCAGGTTCCATTTAGAGATGAATTGGGCGATAACGGTTGCAGGATATTACTTGGTTAGGATCCGGGGTATGTTTCAGGGGTAGGACAGAGGGTCAGGTCATGTGGGCATCTGGCCATATAGAACGAATTGTGCATGACGCTTTGCGATGTTGATAGTGCACTGATATTTTTGTACAAGAATGATATACAATACCGACAAGATGAAACTAAGACATATGTGCAACATCTGGGTATCTTTATTGTAGACGTTTCGCCATCCAGTGGCTTTATCAATACAAATTTCAGGACATAACTTGAAGACAGTAGAACTATATACAGAAGATGAGGTAATCAGTCCCTCAACCTTGGAATAGGTGCGAAGAGCACCGTAGTCGTGGAGATTCTGGAGCAGAAGCAAGGAGCCTGGCGCTTACATATTAACGTCATGTGGAAATGGGACGGGTAGCAGACAAGGGCATAGTCACTGGTAGGTGGGATTCCCCAGTTTAAGTAGGTCCTACCCAAAGAGATGGGTTAGTGTAGTAGTAGTTGTCGAAGTCGTGAAGGTTATGTACATGTCCTCAGGATCAAGATTCCATGATGTTGTAGTGTCTGACAAGTAGGATCTACTTCCACTGGGGAATCCCGCCTACCAGTGACTATGCCCTCGTCTGCTACACGTCCCATTTCCACCTGACGTTAGTATATATGCGCCAGGCTCCTTGCTTCTGCTACAGAATCTCCACGACTACTGTGCTCTTCGCACCAACTCCAAGGTTGAAGGACTGATTACCTCATCTTCTGTATATAGTTGTACTGTCTTCAAGTTATGTCCTGGAATTTGTATTGATAAAGCCACTGGATGGCGAAACGTCTACAATAAAGATACCCAGATGTTGCACATATGTCTTAATTTCACTGATATTGTCCCATGCTGTAATGTATTTAACAGCAGCTACATCTTCCCTTTCTACATTTTTCTTCAGAAAAATAAATTCAGTGTTTTTATCAGTATATTACTATGCAAATTATCGAATCGTTTCTTATTGTCTTACTTTCAAATTTCAGTTACTCTGTAGGAAAATTTTGAAAAATATCACTAATAAGCTCCTTCTATAAAATTCCTGGCAACAGAGTTGCTGATGGGCATCAAAGTAGTTAATGTCAAACTCTGCATGGTAGAATTGTGGTAGAATGATTCTTGTAGCGCATAATCTTATCCTAGCTTAAAATTCCAAACATGCAAAAATCCCAAACATGCAAAAATACCAAACATGCAGAAGCATTGCAAATTGATCAAAGCAACTTTTGCTTTTCTTCTCATATTTCTCAATATATTATACTTATTTTTATTATAATCATACTAAGAGCTAAACCCCAATATATTATATGTGCGATTAACTGGTATGGGTTACACAACCCTGTGTAATATTAACCGTGTTCTCTATTGTTAGTTTTATTTTTATTCTTTTTTTATAGGGAAGCGTTTGGGAAATGAGAGATAATTTGGTTTGATTTGAGAAACGGGAACGTAACTTCAAACACAAGGCTCGAGAGCCCTTCACTAGCAAGAACACTTGTTGAGAATGCTTCCGTTGTCTTCAGTCATTCTTTCTCACGCCAGAAATCCTTTTGGGGAACCTGTACATTGCTAGATTTAACTCATCATCTCGCCTATTATTACATATCTGTAGATGTGCTTTGCTACTGGTGACGGGCTTTTGATCTAAGGAACTGGACAGGGTCTTCCCCAGGCTCTGAATTATCCTTACGAGGTTATACCTTTCCACTGATTTAAAAATAAAAAAAATTTTACGTCCAACATAATAACAAGCAGTAACCATCGTAAAGATAAATAAAAGATGTACGAAATCTCACATAAATTCACAGTAAATTTATATGGGTACCGGAGCGGCACGTAACTCATGACTTCACTTCTAAAAACCCCAACACACTATTCGTAACCCCAATCAAGATCCAAAGAATCATGTGGCTGGACGACCTCTTATAACATATATATGATATTCTCCAGTCTAAAAAAAAATTCGTCAGATAACAGACATGAATGAATGATTTTGAGCGCATTCACAGCCAGCGTTGGTATGAGACTACGTGCAAAGGAGTGCAAGATAATCTCCCGCTGTCTCCCGGGTGTCGTCTGAATGAGGCTGTGATGAGCAGCTCGCTGGAGGTGTTATTGATCATCGCTTGCCCCGTCCTCCTCGGCACAATTTCTCATTATTTTCTAGTGATCCTGCTTACTCGGGAAATTAATTTTTGTTTTTCTAGTTGCACAAGTTTTTCTTAACCATGTTGTTCCTTTTTTTGGGCCTGCAGTTTCAATCGCGTCTACGGAGGTTGCCGTAATGTGCAAAGTGTGGCAGCTATATATACTTTCGTTGTGCACTGATGTAATACTGAATTCCTAATATAATTTCACATATTGTCATGTACTGCAGAACTATTTATGATTATTTGACATATTACTACATAGATGTATACTAAAGCATTTTTTGACTCTGCTGTGTTTAACGAAGTCATTTTTACGCCACGAATGATGTTTGTTCAGATGTGAATGCTTCCTGATTATGTTCAGCTTCTCGTTGTCAGACGCATTTTGGCTGATTATTTTAATATGTTTATTGATGGCTAACTATATGTGTTTAAACATTTAAGTATTCTAATCCTTCCTAATTTAAAAAAAGTGTAACTCAAAATGAAGAAAACAAATATTTCTAAGTTTAATGGAAGCGGAAACAAATTTACGTCGGATATATATATATTTCTTTTTTATTAACACATCGGCTGTTTCGTACCAAGGCAGGGTGGCCCGAAAAAAGAAAAGCTTTCACTATTATTTATTCCATCACTGTCTTGCCAAAGGCGTGCTTACACTACAGTTATAAAAATGCAACATTAACACACTGCGGGTTTCCCTGAATCTCTTCATGAATATTGCCTTGCTCACACTACAACAGCACTTCAAGTCCTAAAAGCCATTTGTCTCCATTTGCTCTTATCTAACACGCTCACGCATGAATGCTGGAAGTCCAAGCCCCTCGCACACAAAACCTCCTTTACCCCCTCTCTCCAGCCTATCCTAGGCCGACCTCTACCCCATCGCCTTCCCTCCACTACAGATTTATACACTCTAGACGTCATTCTCTTTTGTTCCATTTGTTCCCCAGGTTTCGTCAACTTATTCATCTCACTCCAAAACATTTTCTTATTTTCAATAAAATTTGTTGATAACATCTCACCCACTCTCTCAATTGCTTTCTTTTAACATTGCTTCACCACTCTCTTAACCTCACTTTTTTATACTCCTCCCTTCTTGCATCACTTCTACTTTGTATAAACCTCTCGTATGCTAACTTTTTCTCTCTTAGTACTATTTTTACATCATTCCGCCAATCGCTCTTCTTCCCTCCCGCACCCACTTTCCTGTAGCCACAAACTTCTGCTGAACACTGTAACGCTACATTCTAAAACTTACTCCATACATCTTCAACCCCCATTGCCTATACTCTCACTAGCCCATCTATCCTCCAATAGTTCGTCACACCCTAACTACCTCTTCCTTTAGCTTATAAACCTTCACCTCTCTCCTACCTGCTGCTTCCATTTTCCTTGCATCCCATCTACCTTTTACTCTCACTGTAGCTACAACTAAAAAGTGATTTGATAGATCTGTGGTCCCTCTATAAACATGTACATCTTGAAGTCTACCCAACAGTCTTTTATTTACCAATACATAGTCCAACAAACTACTGTCATTACGCCCAGCATCGTATCTTGTATACTTATTTATCCTCTCAATATTATATATGTTATCGTGATAACATATATAATGCTGAGAGGAATCGACAAGATGATAGGTGACAGGATGTTCCAGAGATGGGACACAACAACAAGGGGGTCACAATTGGAAGTTGAAAACTCAGATGAGTTGTCAGTAGCGTTACTGTGTACTTGTGTAGTATACTTAGATAATCCCAGCTATTTATTGTAGGGGCCCTTCTAACTGTGACGTCACGCGACCCTCACATGTGAGCCGCCAGCTACAGGCCTCCCTCTCACTTCAACGTTAAGCATATAGCAGAGTGGAGAATACAAGCTCAGGGTTGCCTACTGATAGTCACGGGGATGTTAGGAAGTATTTCTTCAGTCATAGAGTTGTCAGGAAGTGGAACAGTGTAGAAAGTGATGTAGAGGAGGCAGGTTCCATGCATAGCTTTAAGAAGAAGTATGATAAAGCTCATGTAGCAGGGAGCTATGACTCGACCCCTGCAATCACAACTGGGTACACACAGCTCCAGGATGGAAACTACACTTGGTCAAGCACGTCAACTGTTTGCAACACGACTAGTCCCAGAGCTAAGGGAGTATGTCCTGTGAAGCGATATTGGAAATCGACCTGACGACACTGGAGGACAGGTGGGATAGGGAGGATATGAAAATGACATGTAAAATACTGAGAGGAATTTATAAAGCGAATAGGGACAGAATGTTTCAGAAATGGGACACAGCAACAAAAGGTCACAACTGGAAGTTGAAAACTCCGATGGATCACATGGATAATATGTAGCATTTCGTCCGGCATGGAGCTGGAGAGTGATGTAGTGGACGTAGGATATAGTTTTAAGACGAGGTACGATAAAACTAATAGCGCAGGCAGAGATTGGACCTAATAGCGACTAGCGATGAGGAGTGCCCACGAGTTGTGACTGAATCCCTGCAACCAGAAATAGGTAAGCACACACATACACACACACACACACACACACACACACACTATCGACAAGTACCTTTGACAACCAATAAATAGCACAAGAGGCCAAGCAATGAGTAATGACATTATCTCAGAGAAATTAAGATATTTAATATATTACTCCATCCTTCGTTATTTAATACCCTGAACTAGTGTTAATGTAATAACAGTTTAGTCCTATGTTGATTCATTCTTTTATTAAAACTCTTTGGACCGCCTTTTTTTAACTTTCTATAGCTCTAAATTAATTAAAATTCACATTATCTAGGATTTGTTACTTAAAGCTAATTTAATCTAAATAAATGTAAACATACGTATAGCTAACTGCTAACAACCGAATTACATGACCGGACGAATAAGATGAAGCAGCTGGGAAGAGTTCAGACAAGCCAGTAGTTGACCACCACTGGGTCTTCTGTATGGGGTGAGGACGGTTACCTGGATACCTGGAGGTTATTCCGGGGATCAACGCCCCCGCGGCCCGGTCCATGACCAGGCCAGGTCTGGTCACTGGCCGGCACTGAACGCTGAGTGTAATCTTAAATTCCTAAAAAAACAAAAAGAAAAGATTATTTTACTTAGGGATTTACTACCAGTCATAATATTATAATATGTGTGTGTGTGTAGTACCGAAAAGTGAGTGTAAATTATCAGTAAAGATGTTAGTAAAGCTAAACTTGAATTAAGAAATCCATTCAAGTGATTTCATATTAGAAGCGTCGCTCCCCTTCACTAGCTCTTAAGTCCAAGACTACAGTCCCAGGTATGTCTTCACAGTGTCTTTATATTTTGAGGAAAACTGCAAATTGTATCACGTGTGTTACTCATAGCTTCATGATGTTTGTGTAGATGGTGATAAAACTGTCGATAAACTTTAATCTTGACAACCTAGCAATATCAGTTGCTTCATAAGAGTAATTTAACAGTTGAACAGCCTTACAACAAAAGGAAATACTTAACTACAGTATCAACATGTCGGCAACAACCTAACACTAATTTAACAGCAACTTAACTGAACAAATATCAAACCGAAAACACAGTAGTTCAACAACAGCAACTTAACAAGAGCAGCAGCATCAGCAGCATCTTAGCAACAATAATTTGTCGGCAACCACTTTTAACAGCTTAACAAGCAACTGCATCCTGCCAATAAAAAAAATTTCTATTTAACACCAAAAACAAAAATTACTTCTCTAACTACAAACTAACAAAAACAGAACAGTAGCACCAACTTATTAACAGGAGTTATTCAATAAAAACAAAACTCATATTTTAACAAAAAAATCAACAGCAATAATAATTTAAAATGCTTAAAACTGGATAATAATGATAAAAACACCAACAATACAGACAGCTACGTTGTAGCTCAGTCGTGGAGCTCGCAAGACATACAGAAGCTGCTAAGACTAAAATTCTGTTTAACCACATAAGATTCTTGTCGTAGTCTGCTTACGTTTAGTTGCAATACTTCACATTCTCTCGCCCATTGTGTGGGCGAAACGTTCTCTACAAAGGATCACATTATACTGCTCAAGTTTATTTTTTCAAGAGGAAAGTGTTTTTCCCTACCACTACACGATGTTTAAATATGGTTCGTCCCAAAACCGTTTCGTGTATCATAGCTGTAATTTACGTGCTTGTTAGCTGAATAAATCAGTCACGTTTGTACATGATGCCTAGAGGTTATATTAACTACTGTAGTAAGCAGGTACGACATAATATATCTGGCGAGAATAAGCCTTTCTCAGGAGCTTTCTTCTCCCAATACATGTACTTAAGTGAGTACAAGCGTATTAAATGCAAAATAAATATGTAATTTTAATTAGTTTTAATATTTAGTTTCTTTGTTAAGTTGCACAATTTTTTCAAGGCATCAGACCTCAGTAACATCTTCCAGGCGCTGCATGACTTAAAAGTTAAGCGCTTCCTCATAAATACATTATAAGTGAAAAAGGCACATCAAGGCACGCCCTCGTCTGTAATGATTCCTAATAATACAAAACAGTGAAAATAATTACCTTTTCTCGTTTGGGAACTTTTATTTCTAAAAGCCAGGTATTTTATTAGAGAAATAATAAGATTACCTTTCATTTAACGGCCTTTCAAGAGGTTCCTTATTCTGGAAAAAACTTTATACAATTAATTGGAGTTTCTATTACATTTAGACGGACCTGATTACCTCCCATTCTCCGTGAGCTAGATGTAACTTACGTGTTTAATGCATCCGAATGATGGTAATAATATATGACATAGATGAGCTCATGTATTCAGGAAACTACGAGAGCATTTCTAATGTCACGGAAACTGCTTAACAAGGCACATCTTTTGATGAAAAGAACACTGGTAAAACAAACGTCTCTGACGAATTCTTTTCGATTTATGTATGAAATGCTTCGGTGATCAGTGTTAATTTGTTAGCATTGCAAGGGAATGAAGAAAGGAAAATAACTTGCAGAAAAATGTTTTGTGCAATATTCTCATCAGTAATTCAAAATCTAGATTTCAGATGCACGCAAAAACCAAGTTGTTTACACTTTCGTAATTTGATATTTAGTGATTGCAAACAATTAAGAGAACGTTATGTTCGTATATTTTTAGAACGGTAGTGACACAAGAATATAAATTTAGAAGCCGTTCTCTGACGCAAGATGATAAACTCCAGACCTCACGATGTATTCCAATTACTGGGCGAAAGCATGTTTTTCTCACTGTGCATACGAGAATATTGTGTTGTCAACTTTATATTATTTCTCTTTAATTGGAAGTGACTGGATGTTGTTAAGGGATTTAATATGTTATTTTATCAAAGGCTGTGTCAGCTTACGTAATCACTGGTTTCAAACAGCAGCCCAGAGAAACGAAAAAATGTACAGGTATGAAATTATTCCTTCATATTGGCCATTTGGTATAATAAACCATGCATGAGGAATTATGATCCACACAAGAAAACACTGCAGTAGTAATTAAGGATACATCTTGGTGTACACAAATAGTAAAAGCTCAACAGTCCACATTTTAAGTACATTCTGAAAAAACACAGATGAATAAATTCAAAAGTAAGTTTAATACAGTTTGCTTTATCAGTAACAGGAATCTTTAAGTATGTGTGTGTGTGTACTCACCTAGTTGTACTCACCTAGTTGAGGTTGCGGGGGTCGAGTCCGAGCTCCTGGCCCCGCCTCTTCACTGATCGCTACTAGGTCACTCTCCCTGAGCCGTGAGCTTTATCATACCTCTGCTTAAAGCTATGTATGGATCCTGCCTCCACTACATCGCTTCCCAAACTATTCCACTTACTGACTACTATGTGGCTGTGTGTGTGTGTGTGTGTGTGTGTGTGTGTGTGTGTGTGTGTGTGTGTGTGTGTGTGTGTGTGTGTGTGTGTGCGCGCGTGTGTGCGTGTGTACTCTCGTAGATATACTCACCTAGTTGTGGTTGTAGGGGTCGAGTCACAGCTCAAGGCCCCGCCTCTTCACTGGTCGCTACTAGGTCACTCTTTCTGCTCCATGACCTTTATCATACCTCTTCTTAAAGCTATATATGGATCCTGCCTCCACTACATCACTTCCCAGACTATTCCAGTTCCTGACATCTCTGTGACTGAAGAAATACTTCCAAATATCCCTGTTATTCATCTAAGTCTTCAACTTCCAATTGTGACCATTTGTAGCTGTGTCCCATCTCTGGAACTTCCTGCATCTGGTCACCTTGCCAATTCATCTCAGAATTTTGTATGTCGTTTTAATATCCCCCCTATCTCTCCTGTCCTCCAGTGTCGTCAGGTCGATTCCCTTAACCTCTCCTCGTAGGACATTCCCCTTAGCTCCGGGACTAGTCTTGCTGCAAACCTTTGCACTTTCTCTAATTTCTTTACATGCTTGGTTAGGTGTGGGTTCCAAACTGGTACTGCATACTCCAATATAGGCCTGACATACAGGATGTACAGGATCCTGAACGCTTCCTTATTAAGTTGTCGGAAATGCTATTCTTAGGTTTGCTAGGCGCCCATATGCTGCAGCAGTTATTTAATTGAAGTGCGCTTCAGGAGGTATGCCAGGTGTTATACTCACCCAAAGATCCGTTTCCTTTGGTGAGGTTTGTAATCTTTGGCCCCCTTAGACTGTACTCCGTCTGATGTCTTTGCTCTACCTCATTCTTCATGACTTTGCACTTGGTGGGGTTGAACTCCAAAAGTCAGTTTCCGGACCAGGCTTGTAGCCTGTCCAGATCCCTTTGTAGTTCCGCTGGTCCTAGTCCAATTGAATTCTTCTCATCAACTTCACATCATCTGCAAAGAGGGACACTCGGAGTCTATTCCTTTTATCAAGTCGTTCACATACACCAGAAACAGCACCAGTCCTAGGTCGGACCCCTGTGGAACCCTGCTCATCACATGAGCCCACTCTGACACCTTGTCACGTACCATGACTCGCTTCTGTCTTCCCGACAGGTATTCCCTGATCCATTGCAGTGCCTTCTCTGTTATACCTGCCTCGTCTTCCAGCTTATGCACTAATCTCTTGGGTTGAAGTGTGTCAAAGTCCTTCTTACAGTTCATGGAAACGCAATCTTCCCACCCCTGTCTCATCTTACTGCTGTCATCCTGTCATATAACTCCAGTAGGTTTGTGACACAGGATTTCCCAACCCTAAAATCGTGCTGGTTGTCGTTAATAAACTCATTCTTTTCTAGGTGCTCCACCACTCTTCTTCTGATAATCTTCCCATGATTTTGCATACTATATTTGTTAGTGACACTGGTTTGTAGTTTAGTGCTTCGTGTCTGCCTCCTTTTTAAAAACTGGGACTACATTTGCTGTCTTCCATACCTCAGATAAACGCCCTGTTTCGATAGATGTGTTGAAGGTTGCTGTTAGTTGCACACACAGCGCCTCTGCACCCTCTCTCAGGACCCATGGAGAGATGTTATTCTGCCCCATCGCCTTTGAGGTATCTAGCTCACTCAGAAGCCTCGTCACTTCTTCCTCGGTTGTACGTACTGTGTCCAATACTTGATGGTGTACCCCTCTTCTCTATATTTTCGGAGTCCCTTCTGTCTCCTCTGTGAACACTTTTTTGAATCTCATGTTGAGCTCCTCACATACTTCTCGTTCGTTTCTTGCGATCTCCCTTCCTTCCTTCCTCAACCTGATTACCTGGTCCTTGACAGTTGTTTTCCTCCTGATGTGGCTGTACAATAGATTCAGGTCAGATTTGGCTTTCGCTGCTGTCATTTTTGTATTGTCGTTGGGCCTCCATTCTTACGAGTGCATATTCGTTTCTGGCTCTTCAACTGCTCTCCTTATTCTCTTGGGTCTTTGTCTTCTATACTTCTTCCGTTCTCTAGCACACTTGTTCTGGCCTCTCTACGCCTTTAAGTGAACTTTGAGTAAAAACCTCTCCTCAACTCTCTTGTATAATGTTGTCACATTGACTTCCTTGCCAGTGCTGTGTCCCACTGAACCTCGTGCAGGAAATTCTTTATGCTTCTGTAGTCCCTTCTCTTGTAGTTTGGCTTCGTTCGTACTGCCGTTCCTGCTTCCTTCTCCACTTGTAATTCTACTATATATTCGAAGCTCAGATCCACATAGTCACTGGCCCCCAAGGGGTCTTTCATATGTGATATCCTTAATATCTGCATTACTAAAGGTGAATACTAGGCCCAGTCTTGCTGGTTCATCCTCTGCTGTCTCTAGTAGTATCCCTTAAGTGTTGGTACAGGAGGTTTTCCAGTACCACCTCTATCAACTTAGCCCTCCACGTTTCTGGGCCCCCAGGTGGCTCCAAGTTTTCCCAGTCAATTTGTTTGTGATTGAAGTCCCTCACAATCAGTAGCTTTGCCCTGCTCACATGAGCCCTTCTGCCCATTTCAGCCAGTGTGTCAAACATCGTTTTGTTACTCTCACCATACTCTTGCCTTGGCCTCCTGCTGTTCTTTAATGGGTTATACATCACTACAATTACCACCTTGGGACGTCCAGACTGAAGTGTTCCTATTATGTGGTCCCTTGCTTCTCCACTGCCTCCTTTCTCCAGCTCTAACATTTTCATGAGTAGTGCCACTCCTCCAGCCCCTCTGTCCCCTTTGTCTTTCCTCAGGATCTGATATCTTGTTGGAAAGATGGTGTCTGTTATTCCCTTAAACTTGGTTTCGGTGAGAGCTATGATGTCCGGTGATGTCTCTTTGATTCTTTGGTGCCACTCCTCCCACTTATTCATTACTCCAACAACGTTGGTGTACCATAGCTTCAGTTTCCTCTCCAACACTGTGTTCTGGGGTGGGAGGCCTGTGGGTGTATGTGTATGTGCATGTGTGTATATGCGTGCGTGTGTGTGTGTGTGTATGCATGTGTGTGTATGTGTGTGTGTGGGTGTGTGCGTGCATGCGACACAGGTAAGAAGAGAGTGGTAGAGAGAGACGTAGAGAGAAAAAGAGGGAGAGGTGGTGTAGACACTAAGCCTACGATGAATGCCCAGCTGAGGTCATACTTCGCGCCACCCTATCACTGCCACAACTGTTTTAACAGGCATCTTGGGTTGAACTATAGAGAGGGGGGGTGGGAAGATGGAGAGAGGTAGAAAGGGAGAGTACGTTTGAATTTTGTTGAGGGGTGCTGGGGGAAGAACTGGGAGAGGAATTGAGGGTCGGTGCTGGAGAGATAGAGCGATGGATAGAAAAAAAGACAGAGGTGGAGAGAAAGAGGGATAGAGGAAGAGAGAGAGTGGGAGAGGGGGAGGAAGATGGGAAGAGGAAGATGGAGAGGTGTAAGGCGGAGAGATATGGGAAAAGAGAGGGAGGGGGACAGGAATGCTAATGGGGAGGTGGAGAAAGAGTGGGATGAGGGGTAGAGGAATTAAAAGGGGGGAAAGGAGGGAGGGAGAGGGGAGGAATTGGGGGAGGGAGAGAGAGGAAGAGAAAGGGGGGAGAGAGAGAGAGAGAGGTAGGACAGGAATGGGTAGGGTACTTCCAAGTCACAGAAAGGTTTGAATTGGCCTACGTGCGTGTATATGTATGTATGTGTACACGTGTATTTGTGAGCGTTAGTTCTGGGTTTGAGTGCATGTGTGAACATGTATGTGTGTTTTGTGTGCATATGAGCGCTGGTGAATGTTTACACGGTCTGTGTGTACATGTGATTCTCTGACCTGACTTTGACCTGAGGCTGACCCAACTGCCTACATACTAGTGCCTTGTGTGTTTATCCTTCTTCCTAGAATACCTAGTTCCTAGATACCTAGTGTGTGTGTGTGTGTGTGTGTGTGTGTGTGTGTGTGTGTGTGTGTGTGAGAGAGAGAGAGAGAGAGAGAGAGAGAGAGAGAGAGAGAAAGTGAGTGTGTTCCCGGAAAATAAACCCTCCTCGCTTACTCCTCCTTAGCCATTCTACCTGTCAATGATACTAAGTATCTCTGTTTCTACAAGTCTCTGAAGAAACAGTGTTTGTGTGTGTGTGTGTGTGTAGTATGTGAGTATAATGAGTGTGCAGTGTAAAACGTGTGTGTGTGTGTGTGTGTGTGTGTATGCAGTGTATGTGTGTGTGTCTGAGAGTAGTGTGTAATTGAGAGAGTGTGTATGTGTGTGCAGTTGAGTGTGGTGTGTTTGTGTAAGTACCGTGTGTGTGTGTGTATATATATATATATATATATATATATATATATATATATATATATATATATATATATATATGTGTGTGTGTGTACTCACCTATTTGTAGTTTCAGGGGTAGTCATAGCTCCTGGCCCGGCCTCTTCACTGGTCGCTACTAGGTCTACTCTCTCCCTGCTTCATGAGTTTTATCATACCTATTCTTAAAGCTTTGTATGTATCGTGCCTCCACTACATCACTCTCCAGATTATTAAACTTCCTGACAACACTGTGACTGAAGAAATACTTCGTAATATATCTGTGGCTCATCTGAATCATCAGCTTCCAGTCGTGACCCCTTGTTGTTGTGTCCTATCTCTGGAACATCCTGTCTCTGTCCACCTTGTCAATTCCTCTTAGTATTTTATATGTATATCATGATCACTTTCTTCCTCCCTCTAGTGTCGTCAGGTCGATTTGCCCCTCTTCGTAGGGCATGCCCTTTAGCGCCGCGACTAGTCTCGTTGCCAACCTTTGCACTGTCTCTAATGTCTTAGTGTTTGACCAGGTGTGGATTCGAAACTGGTGCTGCATACTCTAGTATGAGCCTGATGTACATTGTGTACTGAGTCCTTAACGATTCCTTACTCAGGTGTCTGAACTAAGGTTTGCTAGTCGCCCCTATGCTGCAGCAGTTATTTGGTTGATATGCACCTCTGGAGTTGAGCTCGGTATTATGATCACCCCACAATCCTTTTCCTTGAGTGAGGTTTGTAGTCTTTGGCTCCCTAGACCGTACTCAGTCTGCGATCTTCTTTGCCCTTCCCCGATCTTCATGATTTTTCACTTGGTAAGGTTAATTGAACTCTATGAGCCAGTTGCTGACCCAGGTTTACAGCCTGTCTAGATCACATTGTAGTCCTGCCTGATCCCCTCCAACTGAATTCTCCTCATTAGCTTCACATCGCCTGCAAACAGGGGCACTTCTGATTCTATTCCTCCTGTCATATCTTTCACATACGCCAGAAAGAGCACCGGTCCCAGGATTGACCCCAGCGCAACCCCGCTCGTTACAGGCGCCCACTCTGATACCCCGTCACGTACCATGACTCGCTGTTGCCTACCCGTCAGATATTCTCTGATCCATTGCAGTGCCTTCCTTGTTATACCTGCACGGTCCTCCAACTTTTGCACTAATCTCGTGTGTGGAACTGTGTCAAAAGTCTTCTTACAGTTCAAGAAAACGCAATCTACTCCCCCCTCTCTTATCTTACTGCTGCCACCTTGCCATAGAACTCCAGTAGGTTTGTGACACGGGATTTCCTGTCCCTGAATCCGTGCTGGTTGTCACTGATAAGCTCATTTTTTTCTAGGTGTTCCACCACTCTTCTGAAAATCTTCTCCATGACTTTACATATAACACACGTCAGTGACAATCGTCTGTAGTGTGTGTGTGTGTGTGTGTGTGATATGCATGTCGTGCTGAATAGGTAAAACTTGTCAATTAGTAAAAATTCTTACTTAAAATTAAATCCTTTCTAAAATTTGCTCTTATACATTTAAAGATATATATTTTCATTTAGGTTAATATAAAAAATAATGATTTTGTACCAAAAGAACCTTAGGAAACGCACCTAACCTTATTTTAACAAGCGCAATCTATTTTAGCCTAATCCAGCTAAATATATTTTATGTAAGTTTACAATAATTTAATAATAAACAGACAATGAAATATATTTTTTTCGTTAGATTCAGAATGATTTCTCCGAAATTACTGCATACACAAATTTCCGCTTGTACTATTCGACAAGTACGTTGCTATTTAAGGCAAACTCGTAAGTCTTACTTATTCGGCACGACATATATATTTATATATATATATATATATATATATATATATATATATATATATATATATATATATATATATATATATATATATATATATATATATATATATATATATATATATATATATATATATATATAGTGAGAGGTGTATTTCTATGTTTATTCAATTTCCTACTCGAGACTTCTCTCAGCCCTCTCAAGCATCCCTACAGCACCACCTTCAGCATCTGTCCAGAGCCCACTACCGTCCCACTAGAGCACTACTCCAGTATCCACTCCAGCTCTTATACAAGTCCCCCACCAGCACCCCCATTCCTCTTCCAACTCTCGCCTTCCACTCTGGCACCCCTCCCAGCGCCCACTCCAGCGCCCTCTTCAGTTCTTCGTCACTGACCTTCCAGCTTTACAGATAAATACCATGGTTGCAGACACCCAGGAACTGGCTGTATTTGAAGATACTAATTATACTTCTGAGCTCTAGTCATTATGTTCTGCTATTATTACTTGGTCACGTTGGTCATTAGGATTCCAGCCACCACCCACATTATCTGTGTCCTGCCAAACACTCACAATACACATTGCCCTGATCACTGAAACACAATAAAGATTCCAGTGGGTGAGCCTCGTTGCCTGATTCTTATAGCTTTTGATATTCTGATGTCATAAATAACAAAAAAAGGCACAATCTTGGGTTGCCACTAAATCTTGTTATATAACAGGTCTTAGCATGAGCGTGGGAAGAGGGAAAGTGGTTCTCAGGGAGAGACAGGGGAATTACAGGGCACTTGAAGCTGAAAGCTGCCAGTTGACGTCATGTCTTTGCACTGTACAACGTGCATTTATTTCCTTCATATTATCATAGTGTTAATTGAATTTTTTTGTTTTTGTTTCGGAGTAGAGCTGTGCTTTCTGTAACATTATACGGTGGTGAATTAACTCTGCTGACAGACTGTTATATTTATAGAGAAATATTACACACTTGGTGAAAAAGCTTACAGCGCATACTTTGGAGCGAAAGGTGATTGATTATTTCTTACTCTGTCATCAATGACGGCGCTAGACTCTCACTGTCACTCTGAAAATATGCTCATTGGAGATGCCAGATACTGATGCTCAAAAATCAGAGGAAAGGAAATCAGTATACAAGTTTTATGGGTTCCATCTCACACTAAATTCCCACTTAAGGATAAAGGTAAAAAGTATGCCCCCCCCAAAAAAAGAAAGTAAATTTAAAAACACCATCCTTGATGTTGAAAAAAAGGCTTGAATTACTTTCAAAAAGCTTACTAAAAAAAAGTTGTTAGGGGACTACAAGGAGGCAAACTATAGGGAAACCGTAAACAAGATGTAACAAGAGTCTCAAAGTAATTTTCCTGGTTGATCATTTGGATTATACTCCGGAAAATTTAGGAGCTCTTTAGTGAAGAGCAAAGCGAAAAGTTCCACCATATTATGAAGGAGATAAGAGGACGTATCAGGGTAAATGAAAATGTCAGTATGAATGCCGGCTTGTGCTGGGACTGTGTTACAAAGTTTTAGAGGTAAAAGGCAGATCAAACAAGTAGTATAGAACTTATTAGCGGTAAATATTATAATAAGTTTGGTACTAGGTGCAGCTTCAAAAAAAAAGTTCAATTTTTCTGCACTTTTTTTTTTGTAATCTAAAATGAGATTTATTGTATACAGTTTAAATAAAGATCTACATTATAGTGAATAAACATTAACGGATAGAGAAAAACTTGTATTTAGACTCGGCATCCCAAATACATGCAAAATACGTCAAAATAAGCAAGGCAACTATTAACATGTAAAGTGTAAATTTTGAGGCGAAGGGTGAAGTTATAAATACATTATTTAAGTTCGTTATTCTTTACGTAAACTCACTGATTGCCATATCATACAATAAGAAAACTCAGGGACGGGGATAGGGGGATGTACATGAGCGCAGGCACGCACGCACACACACACACACACACACACACACACACACACACACACACACACACACACACACACAGTAGGTAGGTGGAGGCAGGAACCATACATAACTTTAAGACGAGGTATGATAAACCTCATGGAGCAGGGAGAGAGAGGACCTAGTAGCAATCAATGAAGATGCGGGCCAGGAGCTGAGTCTCGACCCCTGCAACTACAAATAGGCGAGTACACACACACACACACACACACACACACACACACACACACACACAAACACACTCTTGCTTTCACTCACACTTACTCTCACATTTGGTCTCACACTCATTCTCACGCTCTCTCATTCACTCGGAAGTTGAGGTACTTAGAGGTTTACAAAGACATTAATGCCATAAATGACATGGGTTAACCTGACAAAGGGCCAAAATAGCCTTGACTATTTGCAAGCCTTCACATCCACTTCACATACAAGGTGGCTCCTCTCTCGTACTACAAAAATGACCCTGCTACCCATTGTCTTATTCTCGGCTATGTATAACTTCCCTCGTTATCTACATTATCCTGATCAAATCTCAGAGCTGCGACCACAAGTGCTTCGTGCATCTCCGAGTATCCGTCCCACACCATCCTCCATGACCTGACCATCCTCCATGACCTGACCATCCTCCATGACCTGACCATCCTCCATGACCTGACCATCCTCCATGACCTGGCCATCCTCCATGACCTGAGCATCCTCCATGACCCTAGCATCCTCCATGACCTGAGCATCCTCCATGACCTGAGCATCCTCCATGACCTGACCACACACTGCTGGCCGCCTGGTAGGATAGCTAAATTAATTAAATTAGTTCTAGCATTGTTTAACAATTTCGAGGATTGATTCAGGAAATAGACATAATATTTAATGATTAAAATCATATCCAGTATCAATGAGTCTCTTAAGTGACCGTACAGCGACACTCCACCCCTCTTCTACTAATTATCAGGCCCTCCTCCACTATTTTTCAGGCCTTCCTCCACTATTTATTAGGCCTTCCTCCACTATTTATCAAACCGACCTCCACTAGTTATCAGGCCCACCTCCACTACAATTCAGACCCTCTCCCTAGCAACCTTCATAAAACTTGAGGTCACGGCCACGGGGTGACCAGAGCCCTTCCACTGCCTCTGCTTACTTTGTCTCCCCATCTGCTCTGATTAAATAACCTCCCCACCTCCTCTGATTAAATAGCCTCCCCACCTCCTCTGCTTAAATACCCTCCCCACCTCCTCTGCTTAAATAGCCTCCCCACCTCCTCTGCTTAAATAGCCACCTCACTTCCTCTACTTAAATAGCCTCCTCACCTCCTCTGCTTAAATAGCCTCCCCACCTCCTCTGCTTAAATAGCCTCCTCACCTCCTCTGCTTAAATAGCCTCCCCACCTCCTCTGCTTAAATAGCCTCCCCACCTCCTCTGCTTAAATAGCCTCCTCACTTCCTCTGCTTAAATAGCCTCCTCACCTCCTCTGCTTAAATAGCCTCCTCACCTCCTCTGCTTAAATAGCCTCCTCACCTCCTCTGCTTAAATAGCCTCCTCACTTCCTCTGCTTAAATAGCCTCCTCACCTCCTCTGCTTAAATAGCCTCCTCACCTCCTCTGCTTAAATAGCCTCCTCACCTCCTCTGCTTAAATAGCCTCCTCACCTCCTCTGCTTAAATAGCCTCCTCACCTCCTCTGCTTAAATAGCCTCCCAACCTCCTCTGCTTAATTAAATAGTCTCCCCACCTCCTCTGCTTAAATAGCCTCTCTACCTACCTCAACCTGCGTCACCTTCCCACCGACGTTACCTTCTCACCTGCATCACCTTGTACTCAGTATTAACCAGTAACTGTGCAGGGGAAACGAATTTACT
This sequence comes from Cherax quadricarinatus, assembly GCF_038502225.1. Classification (NCBI taxonomy): domain Eukaryota; kingdom Metazoa; phylum Arthropoda; class Malacostraca; order Decapoda; family Parastacidae; genus Cherax; species Cherax quadricarinatus. The sequence goes on from NC_091296.1 coordinate 49,097,421, forward strand.
TACCAAGACGAGACGCAAAATTTACTTAAAACTGGATAATTATGGTTCCCCGCGGCGATGTGAAATAAGTTGGAGGTTTGGAGGCAGGTGCTGGTGTACTCACCTAATTGTACTCACCTAATTGTGGTTGCAGGGGTCGAGACTCAGCTCCTGGCCCCGCCTCTTCACCGACCGCTACTAGGTCCTCTCTCCTCCTGCTCCATGAGCTTTATCATACCTCGTCTTAAAACTATGTATAGTTCCTGCCTCCACTGCATCGCTTGCCAGACTATTCCACTTCCTAACTACTCTATGACTGAGGAAATACTTCCTAACATCCCTTTGACTCATCTAAGTCTTCAGCTTCCAATTTTGACCCCTTGTTTCTGTGTCCCATCTCTGGAACATCCTGTCTCTGTCCACCTTGTCTATTCCACGCATTATTTTGTATGTCGTTATCATGTCTCCCCTGACCCTCCTGTCCTCCAGTGTTGTCAGACCGATTTCCCTTAACCTTTCTTCATAGGACATTCCCCTTAGCTCTGGAACTAGCCTTGTTGCAAACTTTTGCACTTTCTCTAATTTCTTGACGTGTTTGACCAGGTGTGGGTTCCAAACTGGTGCTGCGTACTCCAGTATGGGCCTGACGTACACAGTGTATAAAGTCTTGAACGATTCCTTACTGAGGTACCGGAACGCTATTCTCAGGTTTGACGAGCGCCCATATGCCGCAGCAGTTATCTGGTTAATGTGTCCTTCTGGCGATGTACTCTGTATTATACTCACTCCTAGGTCTTTCTCCTTAAGTGAAGTTTGCAGCCTTTGGCCACCTAGCCTATACTCTGTCTGCAGTCTTCTTTGCCCTCCTCTGATCTTCATGACTTTGCATTTGGCGGGATTAAATTCTAGGAGCCAGTTTCTGGACCACACATCCAGCCTGCCCAGGTCTCTGTAGACCTGTCTGGTCCGCGTCTGATTTAATTCTCCTCATTAACTTCACGTCATCTGCAAACAGGGACACTTCTAAGTCTATCCCTTCCGTCATGTTGTTCACATATACATATGTGTGTGTGTGTGTGTGTGTGTGTGTGTGTGTGTGTGTGTGTGTGCGCGCGCGTGTGTGTGTGTGGAGACAGGTGATAGGTGGTGTGTGTGTGTGTGTGTGTGTGTGTGTGTGTGTGTGTGGAGACAGGTGCTAGGTGGTGTGTGTGTGTGTGTGTGTGTGTGTGTGTGTGTGTGTGTGTGGAGACAGGTGCTAGGTGGTGTGTGTGTGTGTGTGTGTGTGTGTGTGTATGCGTGTGTATGTGTGTGTGTGTATGCGTGTGTGTGTGTGGAGGCAGTTGCTGTTTGCTGTGTGTACTCACCTAATTGTGATGACAGGGGTCGAGACTCAGCTCCTGGTCCCGCCTCTTCACTGATCGCTAATAGATCCTCTCTCTCTCTCCCTGTTCCATGACCTTTATCATACCTTGTCTTAAAGCTATGTATGGTTCCTGCCTCCACATCACTTGCTAGACTATTCCACTTCCTAACAACTCTATGACTGAAGAAATACTTCCTAGCATCCCTTCGACTCGTCTGAGTCGTCAACTTCCAATTATGTCCCCTTTTTCTGTGTTCCCTCTCTGCAAAATCCTGTCTCCTTCTACCTTATCTATTCCACGCAGTACTTTGTATGTCGTTATTATGTCTTCCCCAACCCTCCTGTCCTCCAGTGTCGTCAGCCCGATTTCCCTTAACTTTTCTTCGAATGACATTCCCCTTAGCTCTGGAACTAGCCTTGTTGCAAACCTTTGCACTTTCTCTTATTTCTTGACGTGCTTGACCAGGTGTGGGTTCCACACTGGTGCTGCATATTCCAGTATGGGCCTGACGTACACAGTGTACAGTGTCTTGAGCGATTCCTTGCTAAGGTATCGGCACACTGTTCTCAGGTTTGCTAGGCCCCAATATGCTGCAGCAGTTATCTGGTTGATGTGTACTTCAGGAGACGTGCTCAGTGTTATACTCACCCCAAGATCTTTCTCCTTGAGCGAGGTTTGCAGTCTTTGGTACCTACCCTATACTCTGTCTGCTGTCTTCTTTGCCCTTGCCGGACCTTCATGACTTTGCATTTGGCGGGGTTACATTCGAGGAGCCAGTTGCTGGATCACGTGTCCAACCTATCCACGGCTCTTTGTAGTCCTGCCTGTGTGTGTGTGTGTGTGTGTGTGTGTGTGTGTGTGTGTGTGTGTGTGTGGTGTGTGTGTGTGTGTACTCACCTAGTTGTACTCACCTAGTTGTGATTTCAGGGGTCGAGTCATAGCTCCTGGCCCAGCCTCTTCACTGGCCTCTTCTGGGTCACTCTCCCCGCCCGATGTGTTTTATTATACCTCTGGTTAAAGCTACGAATGGATCCTGCCTCCACTACATCGCTTCCCAAACTATTCCACTTCCTGACTACTCTGTGACTGAAGAAATACTTCCTAATATCCCTGTGATTCATCTGTGTCTTCAATCTTCAACTGTGTCCCCTTGTTGCTGTGTCCCATCTCTGGAAAATTCAGTTTCTGTTCACCTTGTCAATTCCTCTCAGTATTTTATATGTCGTTATCATGTCCCCCCATCTCTCCTGTCCTCCAGTATCGTCAGCTCGATTTCTCTTAACCTCTCCTAGTAGGACATACCCCTTAGCTCTGGGACTAGTCTTGCTGCAAACCTTTGCACTTTCTCCAGTTTCTTTGCGTGTTTGGCTAGGTGTGAGTTCCAAACTGGTGACCGCATACTCCAGTATGGGCCTGACGTACACAGTGTACAAGGTCCTGAACGATTCCTTATTAAGATGGCGGAATACTGTTCATAGATTTGCCAGGTGCCCATATGCTGCAGTAGTTATATGGTTTATGTGCGCCTCAGGAGGTGTGCCTGGTGTTATATTCACCCCAAGATCTTTTTCCTTGAGTGAGGTTTGTAGTCTGTCCCCCTAGACTGCACTCCGTCTGCGGTCTTCTTTGTCAGTATAGCTACTGAATTCCCTACACATATGCTTGTGTAGTATATTGTAGATCGTATCATCCATGTATACATTTAGGCTTCCTGCTTAGCTAGGCCCGGTGGCTAGCATGTGTGACGTCATGTGATGCCACATGTGAGCGTCAGACGCTCTGCCTCTCGCTCAGTTCACTGATAGACCTATAGGCGGTTACAGGCAGGCTGGGCCACTCCCCTCTCACACTGAACTAATATAAGTGTTACAACCCAACAAGTGTGTTTATCTCCAACCATTATATCTTCACGGAACCCTTCCAACAATCTTTACTCTTCCCCAATCTTCATGACTTTCCACTTGGTGGGGTTGAACTCCAGAAAACAATTGCTGGACCAGGCCTGCAGCCTGTCTAGATCCCATTGTAGTTCTTCCTGGTCATCGCCCAATTCAATTCTTCGTATCAACTTCACATCATCTGCAAACAGGGATACTTTGGAGTCTATTCCTTCCGTCATGTCGTCCATAAATACCAGAAACAGCACCTCTCCTAGGACTGACCCCTGTGGAACCCCACTCGTCACAGGTGCCCGCTCTGACACCTCACCGCGTACCATGACTCGCTGCTGCTGTTTTCCTGGCAGGTATTCCCTGATCCATTGTAGTGCCTTCCCTGCTATCTCTGCCTGGTCCTCCAGTTTTTGCACTAATCTTTTGTGTGGAACTGTGTCAAACGCCTTACAGTCCAAAAAAAAAATGCAAACTACCCACCCCTATCTCTCTTGTCTTACTGCTGTCATCCTGTGATAGAACTCCAGTAGGTTTGCGACATAAGATTTCCCGTCCATGGAACAGTGTTGGCTGTTATTGATAAGCTAATTTCTTTCTAGGTGTTCCACCACTCTTCTGATAATCTTCTCGATGGCTTTGCATACTATACACGTCAGTGACACTGGTCTATAGTTTAGTGCTTCTTGTCTGTCCTCTTTTTTAAAAATTGGGACTACATTTGCTGTCTTCCATACCTCAGGTAATCTCCCTGTTTTGATAGATGTGTTGATTATTATTGTTGGGGTACACATAGCGCCTCTGTACCCTCTCTCAGGACCCATGGAGAGATGTAATGCGGCCCCATCGCCTTTGAGGTGTCTAGCTCGCTCAGAAGCCTCTTCACTTCTTCCTCGATTGTATGTATTGTGTGCAACACTTGGTGATGCACCCCACCTCTCCGTCTTTCTGGAGTCCGTTCTGTGTGTGTGTGTGTGTGTGTGTGTACTCACCTAGTTGTGCTCACCTAGTTGAGGTTGCAGGGATCGAGTCCAAGCTCCTGGCCCCGTGTCTTCACTGGTCGCTACTAGGTCACTCTCCCTGAACCGTGAGCTTTATCATAAGTCTGATTAAAGCTATGTATGGATCCTGCCTCCACTACATCGCTTCCCAAACTATTCCACTTCCTGACTACTCTGTGGCTGAAGAAATACTTCCTAACATCCCTGTGATTCATCTGTCTTCAACTCCCAACTGTGTCCCCTTGTAGCTGTGTCCCATCTTTGGAACATCCTGTCTTTGTCCACATTGTCAGTTCCTCTCAGTATTTTGTAAGTCGTCATCATGTCCGCCCTATCTCTCCTGTCCTCCAGTGTCGTCAGGTAGATTTCCCTTAACGTCTCCTAGGACATGCCTCTTAGCTCTGGAACTAGTCTTGTTGCAAACCTTTGCACTTTCTCTAGTTTCTTGACGTGCTTGGCTAGGTGTAGGTTCCAAACTGGTGCCGCATACTCCAATACGGGCCTAACGTACACGGTGTACAAGGTCCTGAACGATTCCTTATTAAGATGCCGGAATGCTGTTCTGAGGTTTGCTAGGCACCCATATGCTGCAGCAGTTACTTGGTTGATGTACGCTTCATGAGATGTGCCTGGTGTTATACTCACCCCAAGATCTTTTTCCTTGAGTGAGGTTTGTAGTCTCTGGCCCCCTAGACTGTACTCCGTATGCGGTCTAATTTGCCCTTCCCCAATCTTCATGGCTTTACACTTGGTGGGGTTGAACTCCAGGAGCCAATTGCTGGATCAGGTCTGCAGCCTGTCCTGATCCCTTTGTAGTTCTGCCTGGTCTTCGATCGAATGAATTCTTCACATCAACTTCACGTCATCTGCAAACAGGGACACTTCGGAGTCTATTACTTCCGTCATGTCGTTCACAAATACCAGAAACAGCACTGGTCCCAGGAGTGATCCCTGTGGGACCCCGCTGGTCACAGGTGCCCACTCTGACACCTCGCCACGTACCATGACTCGCTGCTGACTTACAGACAAGTATTTCTTGATCCATTGTAGTGCTTTCCCTCTTATCCCTGCTTGGTCCTCCAGTTTTGTGTGTGTGTGTGTGTGTGTGTGTGTGTGTGTGTGTGTGTGATGGCAAGTGCTGGGTGGTGTGTGTGTGTGTGTGATGGCAAGTGCTGGGTGGTGTGTGTGTGTGTGTGTGTGTGTGTGTGTGTGTGTGTGTGTGTGTGTGTGTGTGTGATGGCAAGTGCTGGGTGGTGTGTGTGTGTGTGTGTGTGTGTGTGTGGAGGCAGGTGTTGGGTGGTGTGTGTGTGTGTGTGTGTGTGTGTGTGTGGAGGCAGGTGTTGGGTGGTGTGGGTGTGTTTAGGCTCAGACCACTATAACACAATTGTCCTCAAAGATTTGTTAAGTTATACCATGAATTAAGGAAAGATCCTGGACTTCACCTTACGAAAGCAGACAAAGCAAATGCGATAATAATTATGGGCAAGGTAGATTATTGGGGAAGAATAAACATGATATTAGAAGACAGGGGAAACTCAGCGCCTCTTAAACTAGTGCTACTCTGCTTTTCCTCTTCCCCTCACGGGAGGTTCCTTGACGCTGGTTACGGGCTCTTGATCCAGGAAAATTAATCTATGTTCCAATTCTTTGAACTGAGCTTGAATACCTTCCATTCCACCCACAGGCTCCGTATAACCCCTACGGGTTTATCCCTCCCCATGATTATTATAACGTCCTTCCTGTTGTTTAATCCGATTACCTTCTCCCATCCCATTCTGTAGATGCTCTGTGAGCCAAATAATATCAATAGCTCACATGTAGTTTCTTTTAAATTAAGGGTTTTTGAAACTTAAAATATTTACTTCTGAGAAGTTGATATAACTAACGAAAACTGAATTAACAAAGTCTTAGTTTACATATGTTCAACGTTGCGATCTGTAAGTGTTGAGATTTGTTGGACAAGTTAAGACAATACTTCAGCAACGCTGAACTGAAGCATGTTTATATTTCAGGTGACCTTCTAAGTTAACTGACAGATAAACGTTGGGTTGGCAAGTCTTGCCTTAATAATGACTTACAACTTCACTTAGTGGTGAATAAGCTCTTCACAGTACGTGAAATAATTTTTGTATTCAGTTACAATATTCTATGGAGAAAGTCTCCATTTTAACGTACATAGTTCATCGTGGGAAAACAGGTAAAAAAACGAGAAATGAACGAAAAGAAAAAGATGTATAATAGCGTAAACTTGTATTATTACATTTCTCTTTTCATGAGCAAAATGTTTTAATAAAGAACCGCAGGAGGAGAGGACAAACTCGTGTGCACAAAAACTTTTGACAACTCCGCTAAGAGCAAAACTGATGTATAACACGGGTATTTTAATTTTCAGCAGGATTTCTCTGTCGAATGTAGAGGAGGGGGGGGAAGAGAGACCGAGGAAGAAGAGGAGAGGTAATTTTAAAGTATTCGGTCCCTTAGCAGGAACGCAGATTTCTGTTGGCATCTTAATTGAAATGGACGAGAATGCATTCACGTAGAAAATCTTTATCGAAAACATTTCGACTCTAAGACCTTGATATCGTCAAATAAATGACCAGATTTATGGGAGCTAGCTTTATGCAGAGGAAGTAGAGGGTAACAGTAGTAGTAGGATGAATAGTAGGATTGCTGGCGTTAAGTGTAGTAATAGGTAGTATTAGTCTATGAAGGATACAAGGAATGAAGAAGTATTTGTTTTGGTTGTGACGTGAAAATCTCATGGAAGTGTGCTCTAATATACGGGCTCGTGTAGGACATGGAGACAATGCTGCGTAAAGCGATCGTTTATTGACAACATTTCGTCCACGCACATTGGCCTATATCAAACAAAGCAAATCCTTCTTCACTCCTTGTACTCTTCGTAGACTAATACTACCAATTACTTCATTTAACTCACAGATCTTCACGGTCGGGTGAAGAAGATTGAAGTTAATTCCTTAGAATATGATAAATTTGAGAACGACCCGTCCGGCATGGGTCAGTAGGCTTGTTGCTATGTAAGATAACGAAAACGTTTCCTAGCAAGGGGTTCAGCTATGTTGCAAAAGCCGTTGTTCTGGCTGAAATTGCTGGATATGCAGACGAGTGATGATCCCAAGATCCTTCATCTCTGGGGTGTCTTTTTCCCTGGCGACGAGCCTTGCATCTCTATAGTTAATTAAATGGTTGTGAGTTTCGGTGTAAAACACAGATGTTCCTCGAGATGTCCATTCTACTGGCGTATTGGTTTCTCGAGAGACATATTTGGAGGTCTCTGGATGTTTCGCTCAAATATAGTTAGTAGTGTCCCTTACTGGTGATGTCTTGTGGTTGATGTTGAGGTATATACTTAGAATTCAGTATTGGAAAAGATGAAAAAGTGTTTGGCAAAGGGGCTAGTAGGGAGGACTGTGTAATTAATCTCAGCGGTGTCATGTGTGCGTGAGTTAAAGATGTTATATGAACGGCTTCTGCAATCTCTGAAGAAGTGATGAGTATAGGAAAACTTAAAAAAATGTTTGGTCGATGGAAGAGCATTCTTCAAAATATTCATTACTAGAGATTTGGAAGGCACGAAGGAACAAAGCTATGATTACGCCACGTTAGCTTTTGGAATCGTGGTGAGAGTAGAAGTGGGGATTTTGTTGGTTGGTCGATTTCCTGTAGATTTTAATTAAAACGAAGATCGTATCAGCTTTGCAGAGAAGAACATCAAGAAAAGGAAGAGTGTCGTCCCTCCTTCTTACGTAAATTGAACTGAGGGCTCTATCTTGTTGAGCTAGTGTTGGCGAGCAGGAACGTGGAAGCGTCTAGGAAATCACAAGAATGTCAATATAACGGAGCCAGGTGACTGAAGAGGCAATATAAGATGACAACCTCTCGGCTTCTAGATATCCATATCCATGTATTGGTTCACTAGTTGAAAAAGATAATTTTCAAAAGAGAAACACGTGAAACCTATACAGTTCAACAGGTCGATGAAATCGCTGGTTGGACAGGAAGGTCGAGGGAGTCGTCAATTTTCCGGTGAAGGAGATCAATGGCTTGTGTTGTGAGTACCTTGGTAAACAGAGATGTCACGTCCAGGCAGGAGAGTTTTTTGTTTCTGACGTTAATGTTGTTAGTGTAACATTATCGTCAGGAACCTCAGCTCTGCACAGCTGATCACGAGTTTAGTTTTAAAGTCTACCGAAATCCGACCAATTAACATGTTCTGTCATCGAACAAATTTTTTCGAAGCTTCACTACCTTTATCACCTCAAAAGAATTTGCATTCGCCGTACATCATCTTCAGTTCAGACAAACATGATACCGCCGAGAGAAATACATAGTCCTCCTTATTATGCTGCAAAAGACGTCTCCAATACCTTTTCAATAACGCATTCCAAGTATCTACCTGTGCTTACACCACAATCAAAGACATCATCAGTAAGGATCACCACCAGATTCAATCATCCGCAGGCGTATACCATTTAGCCCATTTATCTTCATGGGATCTTGCATTTTATATAATAGCTTTTTAAACGATATTGTAGGAGATGATGAAGAATGAAGCAACTTCAAAGTCCTTTCCGAACATTAAATCAGTTTAGCATTTTGCCAACACAGGATATGTCCGTCGGTGTTTTTGAATGACGAAAATCTTGATAGTCATTCCCTCAAAAAGTGTATGTGTGCTTATAAATTCGTATGGATAAATCTTTCCAATTTTTCCGATGTTAGCCTTGTAAGTCTGCCATAAGCATTATGGAAGAGAAATGCGTCCTCATTGGACATAAACTTATCTTTACTTTCCTTTTAGTTTCTTCAGAATTGTAGATGCACAGCTCAAACCATTTATACAAATCACAGACTGCCAAGATGATACTGGCAATGTAGTCGCACACTATACGAGTTCATGCAAAAAGTAACATAAAAATCGTCACTGTTACCCGAGCTTCAACTGGTGACTGCGAAAAGAAAACATCAACATTAACGTTCCCTCCAAGGAAATGGCAGTATACTCCACTACCTGTGAACAGTATGGAAGTTTTACATTGGGGGGAAGACCAACTTATTGGCATAACCTTCTTTTAGTGCGTCCTCCTCACTTGCAATGCCATCTCTAACTGCTGCACCCCTGCTATTGCTCCGGTATACTGGAGAGAGTTTATCTGGAGAGAGTTCCGGGGGTCAACGCCCCCGCGGCCCGGTCTGTGACCAGGCCTCCTTAGGTCAGTGTCCCAGGATGCGACCCACACCAGTCGACTAACACCCAGGTACCCATTTTACTGATGGGGAACATAGACAACAGGTGGAAAGAAACACGTCCAATGTTTCTACTCTGGCTGGGAATCGAACCCAGGCCCTCGCCGTGTGAAGCGAGAGCGTTAACCACCAGGCCACCAGAGCCCCTGCTTAACACCCCATCCTAATGCCTCTTCTTTAGGCAAATCAAAGTTAAAGGATTGAACATCTTGAATCAAAGCTAAGGTACTGAACACCTGTCACCTCTTCATAGGTAAGGGACTGATCACATTAAAATTACCTCGCCACCTTTTCTACTTTCTCCAGTGCAAAAGTTACCTCTGTACTAGAATGAGAATGCGTGCTGTGCAAGCAAAAATTCTTGGCATTCAAGTAACCGAAGTACTACACATATTCGTCAATTTGTCACTATTGAATGTCATTAATGTACTATGAGAGATACATTGGTTCACTCCATAAAAAACTGGCCGGCACTCCACTACTCTTTAGGAAAATACTGGATCACTGTGCAACAGCGTTTCGGGTTTTTCATCAGAAGGTTGTCTGACACTACCATTTCTAAATTTTATCGTGATCACAATATTCTAGGATCTAGCTGTGACTTGTATCTTTAACCTTTTCTTGCTATCCAATAGAAATCCTATTTGATGTATTATTATAGTTTTCAGTGCTTTACAATTGTGCAATTTTCGTAATCAATAGAGCTTATCATCCATTCGCCATGATTCTCAGTAACTATTATCAATACTTACTTCCTCTCATTTTTTACCCAGGGAGATACTAGCGAAATTCCAGAAATAATAAATTATGTAGAACAGGACGATAAACTATGCACGATTGGGGTAACTAGTGACATGGTCCTAAGACCATTAAAACCTAACAAATACCCAGGCCCTGATGAATTGTTTGCAAGAGTTTTAGAGGAATCTAAAGAGGAAAATAACAAACTTTTAGCTAATCTTTTCAACATATCACTACAAACTGGCATAGTGCCAGATAAGTGGAAAATGGGAAATGTAAAACCTATTTACAAGGCAGGTGACAGGTCCTTAACCTCGAACTATAGACCAGTAAGCCTTACCTCCAGAGTGAGAAAATTTATGGAATCAATAATTGCCGAGGTAATTCGTACCCATCTCGAAAGGCATAAATTGATTAATGAATCTCAACACGGTTTTACAAAGGGACGTTCCTGTCTTTTGAATTTACTAACTTTTTTCACTAGGATATCTGAGGAGGTAGATCATGGTAATGAATATGATACTGTGTGTATGCACTTCAGTAAGGCTTTCGATAGAGTTCCACATCAGAGGCTATTGACGAACTTTAAGGCACACAGAATAGGAGAAAAAATTTCCTGGGTAGAGGCATAGCTGACAAATAGGCAGCAGAGACTTCGCATAAATGGGGAGAAATCAGAATGGGGGTACCTCACAAGCGATGTTCCTCAGGGGTCAGTGTTGGGCCCCTTATTCACAATTTACATAAACGACATAGATGAGGGAATAAATAGCAACATAGCAAATTTGCTGATGACACCAAAATAGGCCTTCCAATTCATTCTAATGAGGACATTAGAGCACTCCAGGATGATTTGAATATATTGATGCAATGGTCGGAGAAGTGGCAGATGCAATTTATTAAAGACAAATGCAAAGTTCTAAATGTTGGACAGGAAAATAACCATGCTGCATATAAACTATATTATGTAGAACTTAACATTACTGATTGCTAAAAGTATTTAGGAGTTCTGGTTAGCAGTAACCTAAAACCAAGACGGCAATGCATAAGCGTCCGCAATAAAGCAAACTGAATCCTTGGCTTCATATCTAGAAGCATAAATAATAGAAATCCTCAGGTTGTTCTTCAACTCTATATAACCTTGGTTATGCTTCATTTGGATTATGCTGCACAGTTCTGGTCACCGTATTACAGATTGGATATAAGTGCACTGGAAAACGTACAAAGGAAGACAAAGTTGATCCCATGTATCAGAAATCTTCCCTATGAGGATAGACTCAGAGCCCTGAAACTGCACTCTCTAGAAAGGCGTAGAATTAGGGGGGATATGACTGAGGTGTATAAACGGAAGACAGGAATGAATAAAGGGGATGTAAATAGCGTGCTGAAAATATCTAGCCTAGACAGGACTCGCAGCAATGGTTTTAAGTTGGAAAAATTCAGATTCAGGAAGGATATAGGAAAGCACTGGTTTGGTAATAGAGTTGTGGATGAGTGGAACAAACTCCCGAGTACAGTTATAGACGCTAAGACGTTGTGTAGTTTTAAAAATAGGTGAGATAAATACATGAGTGGGTGTGGGTGGGTGTGAGTTGGACCTGACTAGCTTGTGCTACTGGGTCAGATGCCGTGATCCTTCCTTAAGTGGAGGTGACCTGACTGGGTGGGCCATTCGTCTAAGCCGGGGGCTGACATGGACCTGCCTTGCATGGGCCAGTAGGCCTGTTGCAGTGTTCCTTCTTTCTTATGTTTCATGATATGTATTAATAGCATTTTATTAGCTGTTACGATATGTTTGTCAAATATTTTGGCAAAATGTGCGTAAGACATCTGATTTTTCCCAGTTCATCGTAATTTTGTCCTACTGGCCGAGTAATAGCAACAGTCATCCTGCCCTAAAGATGTGTTGGGCTGATTTATGAAGTTCCTTCCATTCCATAAACATAAAACCGGCGAGTTGACTTTTTTCCTCCCAATCAAAAACTTTTGAGAGTGATGTTAGTGTCACTGACCTAAAGTTTTTGCCATAACTCTGATGCCCCTTTCTGAAGTGAAGCTGTCCGCAGCTTTTAGGGCCTTCGTGATCTCAGGTGATTCTCAGGTCATACTCTATCACACCTAAAAGTAATACACTGTGGTAATTTAAGTTTCTTCATCAATGTGGAATATCGCTCATGGCCATGCTGCCATTTTCTCATTGATGGTTATAGGAATCGTTATTAAACAAGATATTTATTGTTCTTTCGTGATATTAATTCATTATATGAACGTTATTCGTAACATTTCTTATGTTTTACACCTATACAGAACAGATCTTTTAATGAGCAACAAGTCGGTACAAGATACACACAAACTGCTGTGCTTCCTCGCCGCTCATGTCTAAATTTATCTCCCTCGGCCACTCACCTGCTATGCTTGTATGAATATGAATAACTAAAGTGTAATGAGCACTTGTCACTGTTCAGTAATAACCCACATGGAGACAAACTCAAGAGGTTGGTTGATGTATATTTCGACCCCCTTCTTGAATCCTCTTCAGCAGATGTATGAATGTTTATTCAGTATCTCCGAAGGGATTACCTTAGAACCTTCATGGGGTTTGATTGATTTTTTTTTCTTACCACAACTTTTCGATTGTATTTTGCTCATAACTTGAGAACGAATCATTCATTGGACTTAACGTTTTCAACACTTGTGTACAGTTGAAGAATGAGACACTTCTGCGACATTTGGGAATCTTTACTGTGAAAACGCTCGCCAGCCATTCTCTTTTTCAGTCCAATACAGAGAAGAACCGTGGAAGATGAGTTTGAGGTAATCAGTCCCTCAGCCTGGAGTCGGTGTTCAGGCCATTATTCTTGAGGAATGTACAGTTTATGTGAGAAGAAGTGGCTTATATATTGCATTAAGGTGAGTTGAATTAGGAGGTAATGGAGTCACTAGGCAAGCGTTAAAAAATCCCGTGTTTGATAGATGTGATGTAATGATTTAAACAACCGAGAAGTTGAAGAATGAGATACTTGTACAACATTTGGTAATGTTGCACAAATGTATTATTCTTCAGTCTGTCGGTTTTCTAAACAGTTTACATCACACTTCTGTAGCGTAACGAGGATCAAATTACTGAAACAATTCGCAAGTTCAAGTACTTTATGACTAAGTTGTTGAACCCATTTCCATCTTTCTGCCATGACTCGGATAGCTCCCAAAATCCTCAGTTTCGTAGTTTCAAGAGTTGAAAAAGGTAGCACAAGATTAGACGATAACGGAGTGAAACTGAAATACGTAGGCGCAGATTAAACCATTTTGAACATACCATTACCAACTAGCAACTGTGTCATCGCATCGCATCTTACTTTGTAAGTATTTTTGTAAACTTTTGTTGGAATGATAATTTTAGCTTATTAGTGTTTCATTGACACTTTTATACCAAAACAGTAACATAAAATCACTCCAAGACCCATTTTAAATTGTTTAACCTATGTTTAAAATATACAGGAAAGGGAAGTATAACAAACAATACTGTACAGAACTGGGACATATGAACAAGCGTAACAGTATTAGTACAGTACCACGGACGGCAGCAGGGCAGGCAGCTGCCACCAGAATTCCATTTAAATATTTATGGTTTAATAGCGTTGTCGTCCAATTCATATCGAATTATTAATCCTGACAAGAGTACGCGTTGTGTATTCTGCGATGTGCACCCCACTACAGCCGTACCGCGATGTGTATCACAATGCATGCTCTATGTTATGTTCTTAAATTTGGATGCTGATTCAGGACTAGGCTAGTGGCTCTGCTTCTCAGCCCTCGAGAATTATATCTCCCATTATTCCTAACCTTATGGATCGCATCATACCTACTCTTATAATTGTATATATTTAATCACCATCTACCTCTTCATCCGGATTGTTCCATTTCCCAAGCACCCTCAAAATGAAGTACTTATTTTTTTATTTCACTAACAATGTTTCTACTCTGGCTGGGTTCGATTCCCAGCCAGAGTAGAAACATTGGACGTGTTTCTTTCCACCTGTTGTCTATGTTCCCCATCAGTAAAATGGGTACCTGGGTGTTAGTCGACTGGTGTGGGTCGCATCCTGGGACACTGACCTAAGGAGGCCTGGTCACAGACCGGGCCGCGGGGGCGTTGACCCCCGGAACTCTCTCCAGATAAACTCCAGATAAACACGTATGTCTCTTCAACGTCCATCTTTAACCTCCCTTTTTTTTCATTTCGCCTCTTATCAAAACAGCTTTAATCAGTCAGCTCTTCTGGTTCGTTCAAATGATCTTGCACGTAGTTATGTCTTCCATGGTTCTTCTCTTCTTCATTTATGTAAGACTTAGCTCATTTAGTATTCTTTTAAAGTTCATTCCTCATTGCCGCAAGACTAGTTTCTTAAAGAATATTTGAACGTTTTATGGCTGTTGAACATTTTTTTATTATTGCTGTGTTCATCGACAATTATGACCTACATTGCATTAAGATTTTACAGTAATGTGACTTTAATTATACTATATTATGCTAGCCAGCTATATTAAACATCGTATTGATGTTACTTAAGAGGCTTAGCTAAATATAAATTAGTGCCTTAGTATGCTAGTAAAAAAGTTTTACAATTTCCCATTTTTTTTCCGTTTTTGTATATTAGGATCACGTTCACAGTAGAGGATTTCAAAGTAAACAAAATGAGTAGACGCCACTGCGGCTTAGCTGGAGTAACATGTGAAAGCTTTGTGATTAGTCAGAAATACAGAATGGGAGGTAGCAACATGGAGCATTCGGGATGAATTGAGCACTGCATCACGTGTTTAGGTTTATCAATTTATAGGTGTGCCCAGTAATGGGTTTTACTAGGCACATCTATAAATAACCATGATAAGGAGTAGCTTATCTCCTCTGTTCTTCCTTATACCTTGTTTAGCCCCTCTATTTTTGGTTTGTCTAAATCTCTCTAGAGCTCTCTCATCACTTCATTTGTTGTTGAAATTTCTCCTAATCTGGCTGATTACTTCATTCTTCTCTTCCTGGTATGCCCCAAAATTTTAAGGTATAGATTGTTTTGAACCTTGATATTTTGGCTTCTACCCCCTCGTTTATGGGGTTACATCAGTTGAGGCTCTGTTTTTAGGCATTACCATTATGTTAACCATTTAGTTAAAAAAGAGTTTAAATTTTGTTTTTAATATTTAAGAGACTGGGTATAGGGCAAACAAGCTTATGCAAGAGGGAGACGATCTCTTTATCAGATGCTGGTCAAACAAGAGAGAGTGAAGGAAACGCAGACCCTAAGTACCCCTCAATTAGTCAGTGAGGAACTATATTTTATGACAGTACAAAGAATTCATATAGGAATCCAACTTAATGCTGTGTACAATGTCCTCAATTATACATGCATTAAGTTTGCATTATCCAAAACGATCAATGTTGTTTAATGATGAACGTTTATCATATTTTATAATTGCAGATTCAAAACTGTTTCTTTCCAGTCAAGAGGAGAAGGAACCAGGTTTTTGGCTTCCGACCATTTTGCCGGGTTATTCCTATTGGTGGTGTGGTTGAATATAACATTTGATTGATGAGCTGTTCTTATTGAATATCAGTGTTAACATAAGGGCTAGAGGTTTGACAGTCTGTCCTATGCAAAATAAGTTGCAGCCATTACAACCAATCTTGTAAGCACTGCCACCACAATTTTGAGGAGAATCCTTGATCAAAATGCTTTTAACCATCTGTGAATTCTTAAGAACTAGTCGTATGCTGAATCTTCTTAGGGCATTCAGCAGGACGGATAAATTCTCATTGTATGGGAGAACCAGCACATTCTTAATCTGAGGTGTTATCGTAGGTTCAGTCCCATAAGTTTTCCTAGCTGGCAGCTAGGACGATTCTACTGACTCCTTGCTCTTCAAGGGAGGCTCCTTGATGCGGTGAAGAGGCTCTTGTTCTAAGGAATTAAACCCTTTGATCCCTTTCCTCAGACCGAACTTAAGTACTTTCCAATCCTCCTTTCCCTATCCCATCCTCCCCATCTCCCCATTTTCCTCATTTCCTCCCCCCTCCCAACCCTCCCCTTTCCCTGTCCTGTATGTAGTCTCTGCGGTCCTCCCCTCTGGCATTTCGGTTTCTAGGTAGGGGAAGTGTGCTCTGGTTCATCCCACTCCGTGGGGTCCCTCGGGGGTGGTGTATCTTCCATGGAAATTGTCTGGAGGTGCCCTTGTTCCTTCCCGGATCTCTGAGAAATGGGCGGGGTGTCCTGCAGATGATAGGTGTATCTCCAGAGGTTGCCTGTCGATTCTGGGAGGTGACAGCCGGAGGAGGTATGCTTTGTGGCAGGTTTCCGACCACCCTTTCTTTTGTCCGCTGAGGTGGCTCGGTAGATGTGAGGTTGCTACCCCAGAGTGATGGTTTACTGGCATGAAGGGTAGGATATGGCACGAGTTCCACACTGCATCTGCGCTGCTCGTGGGCTCGAGGCCCTCTCGGATGAGGGGAAGAACTTACAGCCTTCTAGTGACTATCCGTCCACTGTCCCTCTTTTTTTTTCTCTCTCCTTCTTTCTCTTTTTTTCTTTAAAATAACAAGAAAGAAGCACCAATATCATGGAGTCTTCATTCTTTGATAATCCCCCTCCTCCCAGGCCCCTTTCTTTTCCCACATACTGTTCTGACCCAGCTTCGTTATTAGACCATTCTCATACACCAGTACCTTTTGCTGGTGTCGCTTCATCACCTGCTCCAGGTGCTGAGGCGCCACCCATTTCTGTTAATGCCTCTGCCTCATGCACAGCTTTAACAACGCGTCCGGCTTTCCCAAATCCAGTGAGACGGGTTTTTGATCACCCACCTCTCTCAGGTCGGACTGCCAGCGGTACTACTACTGCTAAACGTTCCAGACCAATAACTGTCTAAGATTCTTTGATGTCTACCCACAAACGACCTATGTGACACCCACTCCCTTTGCATATCATGTTTATGAGTATGGAGTGGACTAAATTCTTTTCCCTCCAATCGACATCTCCAACTGATTATCTTTATGACCATAGTAATGGTAAAGCTTTCTTAGAACACGTTAGCCAAAATATATCCTTTCAAGCTCTTCGAAGCAGTACATGCGTCTTTACAGTTCAGAATTCAGACCAAGCTCATGATCTTTCCCATATTACTTCCATAGATGACATTCCAGTCCCAGTTCATAAGCGCTCTACTTTCAGTTCTTGCAGTGGTACGACGGTTTTACCACATACCATTGTCCAAAGTGATTCTCTGTCTTGTGGCAATGATATTTTAGAGCAATTAGTCCATCAGAACCTTCCTATTCTCAAAGTGGATACATACGTCCTGCCCGCTCGTGGGCGGAGGCGCTTTCCCAGAAACATCGCCTACTTAACCTTCGACTGCCGTGAACTCCTGTCCTCCGTTTATATTGCGGGTCATCGCCTTGAAGTCCGTAGTCCCTACTATCCGACAGTGTCGAAATTGCTGCTTCTTCGGACTCTCCACTAAATGCTGCAGATCTGCGGTGCAGTGCCCGGTCTATGGTGCTGCAGATCATGCCGATACATCTTGCAGTCTTACCCCCCCCCCCTTGTCTCAATTACAATGAATCTCATCTTTCCTTTTCACGTCATTGTCAAGTCTATCGTACTGAACGAGAAATAAGTTATCTTAGAGAGTGAAGGCCTTACGCTATGGCTGTCTCTCAGCTCCACCTTCAAGAAAATCTTAGTGTTCCTTATTCTCGAGTAGCTTGGGGACCTCCAACCTCCACGGTTCTCCCGCCTACCAGCTCCTCTGCTACCATGTCTTCCGGGGTCACCCCCGTTTCTAATTCTTTTGCGGTTTTACCCTCTGAAGCTCCTACCTCCAAACCTCTAATTGCTTCATCTCACTCGCTAGTTTCTCGGTCTGCGAAACTTCGCAAGCCTACACCTTTGCACCTATCACCTGTGAAGTTGAATCTATCTTCTACCTCGGTGCCTAGTTCTCATCTCCTTTCTAACTCTCACACGAAGGTGAAGGTTCATCCCCTCTCGTGTAGTCCCCTCTATTGTTCCCCCTCAGTCTTCTTCCCTAGTTACCTTCCAACCTCCTTCCGCTCCTTTTCCACTGCTCCCGATAGCGCATCTGTCCAGATTCGTATGCGCCGCCCCTATCAGACCTCTTTGCTCCCCTCCATAGTCTCCCTGATCTCTACTTGCTGTACCTCACCTGTCTCTGAAATCATGGTATCGGCATCTTCCTTATCTGCTGAGACACTTGACGTTATCTCCAGCTGCACTGCGGAGACGGAGCCCTCGACGGACACCGACGTGCCTCCTTCTACCCCTTCTTTTTCACGACCCTCGCAATTGTCTTTTCCTTCACAGCATTCTAATTCCTCCTTGCTTACACGCTTACCTTTGCTCCCACACGTTGACTTCACTGACCCTAATAGGTCCGGTGGGTTAGAAGGTCATGTGTGATTTTCGCTTACCATGAGATGGGCCAAAACGACATGGGTTCGAATCCTCGGCTAGTCGCAGAGCTGTTACTGATTCATACTCGTTCTTGGTTACAATAATACATACATTCTGCTCGTGAGGCTAGTACACCAAAGGGGGAGTAAAATGAAATTAGCTCAGAGGGGCCCATACCACCGTATGTCCACGGATGACGGCAAAACGCCTAGCTCTCCTGGTTGCGTCATTTTTGTAGGATTTCGTGGTCCCGTGGGTTAGAGCGTCATGCGTGATTCTCGCTCACCATGATGTGGGCGAAAACGACACGGGTTCGAATCCTAGGCTTGTCGCAGTGTTGTTATCGATTAATACGACTCGTTTGTGGTTACATTAATATATATATATATATATATATATATATATATATATATATATATATATATATATATATATATATATATATATATATATATATATATATATTTATATATATATATATATATATATATATATAATATAATGTTGTGCCGAATATGTAAAACTGGTCAATTAGCAAGAACTCATTTAAAATAAAGTCCTTTTTAAAATTTTCTCTTATACGTTTAAATATATATTTTTTTCATTAATGTCAAGGTAGAAATTTTTAATTTTGCACCAAAAGAATCTTAGAATACTTACCTAACCTTATTACAACAAGAACAATTTATTTTTGCCTAACCTAACTAAATATATTTTAGATTTGTTTACAATAATTTAATACTAAAGAAACT
>NC_091296.1:49119379-49174379 GCF_038502225.1 Cherax quadricarinatus
ATATATATTTATATATAATATACGGGGTGGTAGGAGAAAATTCTCAAAAAGCTTCAGGGAGAATATTGAGTTTTCCCTGAAGCAAGTTTATTCTTTTCTCTGAGGATGAGGGTCCCTATAACAGTTCTAGAGGTGGTACCTCCCTATATAATATATATATATATATATATATATATATATATATATATATATATATATATATATATATATATATATATATATATATGTCGTGCCGAATAGGCAGAACTTGCGATCTTGGCTTAAACAGCAACGCTCATCTTGCCATATAGGACAAGTGAAAATTTGTGTATGCAATAATTTCGCCAAAATCATTCTGAACCTAACGAAAAAAATATATTTCACTGTGTTTCTTTAGTATTATATTATTGTAAACAAATATAAAATATATTTAGTTGAGTTAGACTAAAATAAATTGTTCTTGTTATAATAAGGTTAGGTAAGTTTTCTAAGTTTCTTTTGGAGCAAAATTAAATTTTTTTGCATTAACATTAATGAAAAAAATATATCTTTAAAAGTATAAGAATTTTTTTTAGAAAGGACTTAATTTTAAATGAGTTCTTGCTAATTGACCAGTTTTACATATTCGGCACGACATATACATATATATATATATATATATATATATATATATATATATATATATATATATATATATATATATATATATATATATATATATATATATATATATATATATATATAATGTATATATATATATATATATATATATATATATATATATATATATATATATATATATATAAAATGTATATATATATATATATATATATATATATATATATATATATATATATATATATAAAATGTATATATATATATATATATATATATAATTTATATATATATATGTCGTGCCGAATAGGCAGAACTTGCCATCTTGGCTTAAATAGCAACGTTCATCTTGCCATATAGGGCAAGTGAAAATTTGTGTATGCAATAATTTCGCCAAAATCATTCTGAACCTAACGAAAAAAATATATTTCACTGTGCTTGTTTAGTATTAAATTATTGTAAACAAATCTAAAATATATTTAGTTGGGTTAGGCTAAAATAAATTGTTCTTGTTATAATAAGGTTAGGTAAATTTTCTAAGTTCCTTTTGGTGCAAAATTATAAATTTTTACATACAATTTTTTCATTAATGTTTATCTTTAAACGTATAAGAGAAAATTTTAGAAAGGACTTAATTTTAAATGAGTTCTTGCTAATTGACCAGTTTTACATATTCGGCACGACATATATATATATGTATATAATATATACATATATAGTTTATATAAATGTATATATGTATATATATATATATATATATATATATATATATATATATATATATATATATATATATATATATAAAATGTATATATATATAATATATATATATGTATGTATATATATATATATATATATATATATATATAAAATGTATATATATATATATATATATATATATATATATGTCGTGCCGAATAGGCAGAACTTGCGATCTTGGCTTAAATAGCAACGCTCATTTTGCCATATAAGACAAGCGAAAATTTGTGTATGCAATAATTTCGCCAAAATCATTCTGAACTTAACGAAAAAAAAATATTTCACTGTGTTTATTTAGTATTAAACTATTGTAAACAAATCTAAAATATATATAGTTGGGTTAGGCTAAAATAAATTGTTCTTGTTATAATAAGGTTAGGTAAGTTTTCTAAGATTCTTCTGGTACAAAATTAAACATTTTTACATTAACATTAATGAAAACACTGTATCTTTAAACGTATAGGAGAAAATTTTAGAAAGGACTTAATTTTAAATGAGTTCTTGCTAATTGACCAGTTTTACATATTCGGCACGACATATATATATATATATATATATATATATGTCATGCCGAATAGGTAAAATTGGGCTGTTAGTAAGAAGTTATTTAAAATTAAGTCCTTTCTGAAGTTTTCTTTCATTCATAAGAACATAAGAAAGAAGGAACACTGCAACAGGCGTACTGACCCATGTGGAGCAGGTCCATCTCCCCCCCCCGAATAAGACCAGTGACCCACTTCCCCAAATTAGCCCAATGACCCACCCAGTCTGGTCACCTCCACTCAATTATGGACCACTGCACCAGACCCAGCAGCACAAGCTAGTCAGGTCCAACTCACACCCACCCACACCCACTCATGTAATTATCTAACCTATTTTTAAAACTACACAACGTTTTAGCCTGAATAACTGTACTCGGGAGTTTGTTCCACTCATCCACAACTCTATTACCAAACCAGTGCTTTCCTATATCCTTCCTGAATCTTGAAACCATTGCTGCGAGTCCTGCCTTGGCTGGAAATTTTCAGCACGCTATTTACATCTCCTTTATTCCTGTTGTCCTTTTATACACCTCGATCATATCCCCCCTAATTCTACGCCTTTCGAGAGAGTGCAGATTCAGAGCCCTCAGTCTATGCTCATATGGAAGATTTCTGATACATGGGATCATCTTTGTCATCCTCCTTTGTACGTTTTCCAGAGCATTTATGTCCATTTTGT
Source organism: Cherax quadricarinatus (assembly GCF_038502225.1). Taxonomy (NCBI): domain Eukaryota; kingdom Metazoa; phylum Arthropoda; class Malacostraca; order Decapoda; family Parastacidae; genus Cherax; species Cherax quadricarinatus. The sequence continues at coordinate 49,121,954 of NC_091296.1, forward strand.
AATACGGTGACCAGAACTGAGCAGCATAGTCTAAATGAGGCCTAACCAAGGTTATATAGAGTTGAAGAACAACCTGAGGACTTCTATTAGTTATACTTCTAGATATGAAGCCAAAAATTCTGTTAGCTTTATTGCGAACACTAATTCACTGTTGTCTTGGTTTTAGATTACTCCTAACCAGAACTCCTAAATACTTTTCGCAATCAGTACTATTAAGATCAACATTATTTAGTTTATATGTGGCATGGTTATTTAACTGTCCAACATTTAGAACTTTGCATTTGTCAATATTAAACTGCGTATGCCACTTCTCCGACCATTGCATCAGTCTTTTCAAATCATCCTGGAGTGCTCTAGTGTCCTCATTAGAATGAATTGGACGGCCTATTTTGGTATCATCAGCAAATTTGCTTGTGTCGCTATTTATTCCCTCATCTATGTCGTTTATGTAAATTGTGAACAACAACGGGCCCAACACTGACCCCTGAGGAACACCGCTTATGACGTGCCCCCATTCTGATTTCTCCCCATTTATGTAAACTCTCTGCTGTCTATATGTCAGCCATACCTCTACCCAGGAAAAAATTTCTCCTCCTATTCCGTGTGCCTTAAGTTTCCTCAAAAGCCTCTGGTGTGGAACTCTATCGAAAGCCTTACTGAAGCCCATATACACAATGTCATATTCATTACCATGATCGTCCTCCTCAAACACCTTAGTGAAAAAAGTTAGTAAATTCGTAAGACAGGAACGCCCCTTTGTAAAACCGTGTTGAGATTCATTAATCAATCTGTGCCTGTCAAGATGGCTACGAATTGCTTCGGCAATTATTGATTCCATAAATTTTCCCACTATGGAGGTAAGGCTTATTGGTCTATAGTTCGAAGCCAAGGACCTGTCACCTGCCTTGTATATAGGTATTACATCTGCCATTTTCCACTTATTAGGCACTATGCCAGTTTGTAGCGATAGATATATTTTTTCACTTATGTTAATGTAAAAATTAATAATTTTGTACCCAAAAAAACTTAGAAACTTGCCTAACGTTATTATAACAAAACTTAGTTTAACGTAGCCTAGTCCAGCTAAATATATTTTAGATAAGCTTACAGTAATTTAATAAACAAGCACAGTGAAATATTCTTTTTTCGTTAGGTTCTGAATGATTTTTGGGACTTTATTGCGTACACCAATTTTCGCTTACCTTATTCGGGAAGAAGAGCGTTGCTATTTAAGCCAAAATGGCAAGTTTTACCTATTCGGCACGAGACACACACACACACACACACACACACACACACACACACACACACACACACACACACACACACACACACACACAGACACACACACAGACACACACACAGACACACACACACAGACACACACACACACACACACACACAGACACACACACACACACACACACAGCGTGGAGGGAGCCAGTGCGTGGTGCTCCATACATTCTGTGTAAACCAGGAACCAACATGGTTTACGCGGGCCAGTTTCGGCAGACATCATCGTGAGTATCCACCGGAGATCACAGAGTTGGGACAAACCTCTGCATCCGACCATTGCTTCTGTATCAGTGAAAGTGCAGTGTGCATGTTGGGACTTGGGAAGTAGCGGTGGTGAGGGGATCCTGGCAGTGGTGTGGAGGAGGTTTTGTTTACATCTGTGACCGGCCGGGGTCGTGGGTTGGGGGAGGATGTGGCCGCCCACGACACGGTCATTGGATGGTGAACAGAAGAACACCTCGGTTAATAGTGTGAGCATGGTGATTAGTGTGCCAAATGGCGAAGGTTTTTTGTAAATGGAACAATAAGTCTATAACAATTAGCAAAAGTTAGTCAGTGATATGCGTCTTGAGCGAACACACAGGGCCACTCCCTCCCCGATCCCCTATCCCAGATCCCCTCCCCTCATCCCAGCCTAGGCCCACAGACTTCCTGACCAAGGGTGTTGCCGTTTAGTGCCCCACCAATTACAAGTTCCGCCGCTCGCTACTCCCCCAACCTCATCCCCCATGCATCCATTCTGTCCTTCACCCGTCACCCCACAGCTGGCGCCCTCCCACCCCCACGATATCAGCAATGTCACAAGTAGTCGCGGGTTCCCAGGAATCTTCACGACAGAGCCAAAACTGTAGTTCACGAGGCATCTGCCGGGTGTGCCACAGGGAATGTGCACTCAATCCCACATCTGGCAACATCCGTGCACACAATGGATGTCTAGGCTCTAGGAGAGCTCCAAATGAGAACAACCAACAGCCTCCCCCAGCTGACAGGGCTGACAGCTACCGTGACTTCACCTCTACAGAGGACCTCAAATCTGCAATCAAATTAACATCCACCAGGACTCTGACACACATCCCCAAAGCAGCTCGCCCTCAAGCTGCTAGCAAATTCACTGACCTGAAGAAAGTCAACGATGCTCCTTCAAGCAACAGATCCTGGCACAACTTGCTGCTTTTTGGCAATGCCTGTTTGGCTGTCCCACCAAGGAGGGACAAGTCACTAGCAACACATGTTATTAGGGCAATAAATGTATTCCCAAGGGATGACAACCTCGTCTGTCTCTCCCCTAGGGCGACAAACACCCGCCGGGCAAATGCCAACAACAGGACACCCGATACCTCAAAAATCAGTGCCCAAATTAGCAAAAAAAAAAAAGAGGGTAATACTATTGGAGCTCTGAGACTTACAACCAGTGAGGATACCATCGCTCCCAAGGACGTCAGCACGGCGCAAGCTCTGAAGGACAAACATCCATCCAGAGCTCCCAGTACCAACATTGACCTCCCTGACATTGCAGCAGGCGAAGAACATCTAACCTTACAGGATGCTGATGTGTATAAAGCTGCTATGTCATTTCCACAGGGCTCAGCAGGAGGTTTCACCGGTTTAAAATGTTCAAGTCCATCAGTTTTATAAAACTGAGTAGAGCAATTGCCAAGTGTTTTACGCATCTTCACCTACTGACACTTTACCAGGGTTATAAATTTAAAGCTGATCAGAATACTATTATGAAGTTATAAACCAAAGTCTTGGTGGCAGTTAATGGTAGATGGGAACACTGTAGCTTAAAGTATGTTGAGCAGGGGTTTACTAAGCACGTGAAAATTAAATATATATATATATATATATATATATATATATATATATATATATATATATATATATATATATATATATATATCAATATATCAATTTGTCCCAGTGGGATCAGAGACCTTGGGATCATGGGGAAAAAATGCCACACGTTTCCTTAAAGAATTGGGTTCCAGACTCATCGACACCACCAGGGACCCAAGGGCAGCCACTTTCATGTTCCAGCGCCTCAGCGTCGCCATCCAGAGGGGAAATGCTTGCTGCATACTTGGCTCACGTCCAGCCTCGGAGGAGCTGGAGGAAATTCATCATCTTTGATACATTGTGCCATTGTATTCATGTTTATGTTTTTTTCTGTAAACGTATTTTGTTTATTAATAAATGTTCATATATATATATATATATATATATATATATATATATATATATATATATATATATATATATATATATATATATATATATATATATATATATATATATATATATATATATATATATATATATATATATATATATATATATATAGGGAAGTACCACCTCTATAGCTGGAATGGGGACCCTCATCCTCAGAGAAGACAATAAACGTACCTCAGGGAAAACTCAAGGTTCTCCCCGGAGCTGTTTGAATATGTTCTTCTCCTACCACCCTCTATATATTTTATATTCTATGTGAACATTTATTGATAAACAAAATACATTTACAGAAAAAAACATAAACATGAATACAATGGCACAATGTATCAAAGATCATGAATTTCCTCCAGCTCCTCCGAGGCTGGACGCGAGCCTAGTATGCAACAAGCATTTCCCCTCTGGATGGCGACGCTGAGGCGCTGGAACATGAAAGTGGCTGCCCTTAGGTCCCTGGTGGTGTCGATGAGTCTGGAACCCATTTCTTTAAGGAAACGTGTGGCATTTTTTCCCCATGATCCCAAGGTCTCTGATCCCACTGGGACAAATGATACTGTTGGCTAATGTCCCTGTACTTGCTGATCTTGTAGTCCTCCCTGTGGTCAGCAGCCCCTCCCTGTCGCCCCACACTGTGATGGATATAGGTGTCAGCCAGTGTGGACACACAGGTATAGTCCTATGCTAAGAGCCTGCCATTCTTCCAAGGATAGATGGTGATCCCGTCAGGGCAGTTTGCTGGGTTGTGGGTATTGTTGGCTGCTAGTGATCGGGGCTCCCTCTCGGCAGGGCATCCAGCTGTAGCAAGGGTTCTCTTAATGATGTCGTTGACCTCCGCATGCCAGCCCTTGGTTTTTGGAACAGTTAAGACCATGTAGACCGTATTGGTCTGCCTGCACTTCGCCGCAAATACACATATATTCTGTGTGAATTGGGGCAGCAAGGCACAGAGCCACTGTAATATGGAGGGTCTTAGGGTCGAGTCGCGTTCCCATTGCTGATATGGGAACTGTTTGGAGGAAATCCCCGGAGTGAGGTGTACTCACAGCCTGGAGACGGGCAATCTCCCTATCCGATGTTGCAGCCCTGAGCATGTTGGCAAGCACCTTTTCAGCAATTGGGCCATCCCAGCTTGACTGTTTGTGAACCAGTGCTGCACTAGGGTTTGGTGCTCGAGCAGCAAGAGTCTCCCATTCGGTGATGGCACTGGCATAGCTAGGGTCTTCTATTCCTGCTGAGTCACTGAGGGTGTCAGGAAGAATTTGTCTTATCAACTCGTTTGATGCTATGGAAGAGGATAGGAAAGCTGGTAGAGCAATCTGGGAGGATCTGCGTACTCCTAGCCCTCCAAGCCTGACTGGAAGTGAGGCTTGCAACCACTGTCCATCGTCAAGGGAAAGATTCAATACACTCTCTAGCATGGCCTTCAGGAGAGAGTCTATTCCTTGAGTTTTGGACTGCTGAAGGCTGGGGAGAATCTCAGAAAATAGGTAAGTTTTGGATTGACAGGCACCTGATGAGTAGGTAGAAGGCATCGTGTGTGTCAATGTCTTTCATCCTGCTTTCCATCGTCCGGAGGTCTGAGACTTTTTTTTCCTAGGATCAGATCGATGGCATTGGACCCAAGAGGAGCACCGAGGAGAGTGCTATTGGCTGGATCAATGGCTCGTGCTCCTGGTAAAATGGCACTAATATCCTGGATCATCTGTTGATTGGTAGAAACTATTTTGCATTTGGTGGGGTTTAAAGAAAGGCCAAGGCTTTCTCCCATGTCTTTAATTTTACTGATGTCCTTTAGGAGAGATTCTGTTGTGCCAGCTAGGGTACCGTCGTCCAGGAACCAGATATTGAGCTCGCTGGAGAGTGCCTCCGTGACTTCCTTGATGACCAAATAAAATAGAAAGGGGGCGAGAGGGTTCCCCTGTTGCACGCCCTCACACCAGTCAATTTCATGGTCCCCAAACAATAGTTTGGAAGTCACACTATAACACGATTCTATGAAGGGATAAAGGGAAATGAAGTTTCTATAAACTGCTTGGAGAGCAGCATCCCTTCTGACTGAGTTGAAAGCATTTGCAAAGTCCAATTTGACCAAAGCTTTTTCATTGGACATGTTTTTGATATATACTCGTGCTGCGTGGGCAGCTGCTTCACAGCCCTGTTGAACGCCGAAACCGAGCTGAGTTGGTTTCAGCATTGCAGCTGCCTCTTGACTCACCCTTCTTACTGCAGCCTTGGCGACTAGGCGCTGAAGGGTGTTACCCACTGCAATGGGCCTGATTCCGCCATCCTTTTTCCGGAGGGCACACAATGAGGCACCAAAGAAAAAGGGTCTGATGGCCTCTGGGACACCGCCAGCCAGGCACAGGTTGGAATATTTGGTGAGTTCAGACAGCAGCCTCTCTGAAACCTCACCAAGTGCTGGATTGAGTATTTGTTTTAAGTGTTGAGGCCTTAAATGCTATATTAAAGAAAGTTAGTAAATTTGTCAGGCAGGAACGACCTCTTGTGAATCCGTGCTGAGATTTATTAACGAAATTCTGCTCATTAAGGAGGCTTCTAATAATATCGGCTCTAATTTATTCTAATAATTTGCCTGCTATTGGCACTTGCTTATTGATGGCCTTGATATATGCCAGGATTTAGATATACGAATTACAATAGCCATTTTCCACATCTCTATCACAACACCAGTTTGGATTTTTACATAAAACAGGTTCGTTAGCGTCTACTAAGTTCCCATTTGCAGTCTTGAAAGTACCTAATTTCCACTTAAACATTTCAGACATGTCTCCCCACATTCTACGTCTTTACCAGAGAACGTGGGTTAAGGGATTCCTGTCTTTCTTCCTATGGAAGATTCCTTTTGCGTAAGATTAATTTTCCTCATTCTTCTTTTAATGTTCTCCTACGAATTTATATCTGTTCAGTAGTATGGAGATAACTGGGCAGCATAATGTGAATTTGTCCTTACTGGATATTAATCCCAGTAATGTGTCTTATTACGTATTCTTAGACTTCATAGTCTTGGATCGTGCAAATTACCCTGAAGTTTAGTCGTATCTTCCTCTAAATCAATAATCCTGCCTATTTTTGTACCTCCCAGCGATTTTGTTCATTTTGCTTCTTATTCCGTCGTCAAGGTCGTTAATGTATATTATGAACATTGTGCCTAAAACTGATCCTCCTGGAACGCCACTTGTTATTGATCTCCACTCAGATTTTACCCCAGATTTTACTTCCTTTTGGTCAGCCATTCCTTGATCCATGACAGTATTTTTTCCTCAGTACCATTAGTTGCTATTTTCTTTAACAGTCTTTTGTATGGTACTCAAAAACTGAAGTTCAAATAAACAATATCTTATTTTTTATCATGATCAACTGTTTAAAATGCTTTTCTTAAGAAAGTCAGTTAATTAGTCAGACAGCAAAATCCCCTCGTGAATCTATGGTGTCTCATGAATCAAACTGTTTTCCAGGTGGCTTCTAATGTCAGTTACAGTTTACTCTAATATTTTCCTTACAATTGAAGTCAGACTAATTGGACGGTAATTTGATGGCAGTGTTTTAACCTTTGCTTTAAAAATAGGAATTTCATTAGCCATCTTCCACATCTCATACACTGCACCTGTTTGAAAAGATTTTTTTTTCTTAACAAGTCGGCAGTCTCCTAACGAGGCAGGGTGACCCAAAAAGAAAGAAAATCCCCCAAAAGAAAATACTTTCATCAATATTCAACACTTTCACCTCACTCGCACATAATCACTGTTTTTGCAGAGGTGCTCATAATACAACAGTTTAGAAGTATATACATATAAAAATGCACAATATATCCCTCCAAACTGCCAATATCCCAAAGTGCAGGCATTGTACTTCCCATTTCCAGGACTCAAGTAAGGTTATATAAAATAACCGGTTTCCCTGAATCCCTGTACTAAATATTACCCTGCTCACACTCCAATAGCTCGTCAGGTCCCAAATACCATTCGTCTCCATTCATTCGTATCTAACACGCTCATGCACGCTTGCTGGAAGTCCAAGCCCCTCGCCCACAAAACCTCCTTAACCCCATCCTTCCAACCTTTTCGAGAACGACCCCTACCCCGCCTTCCTTCCTCTATAGATTTATACGCTCTCCATGTCATTCTACTTTGATCCATTCTCTCTAAATGACCAACCCACCTCAACAACCCCTCTTCAGCCCTCTGACTAATACTTTTATTAACTCCACACCTTCTCCTAATTTCCACACTCCGAATTTTCTGCATAATATTTACACCATATATTGCCCTTAGACAGGACATCTCCACTGCCTCCAACCGCCTCCTCGCTGCAGCATTTACAACCCAAGCTTCACACCCATATAACAGTGTTGGTACTACTATACTTTCATACATTCCCTTCTTTGCCTCCATAGATAACATTTTTTTGTCTCCACATATATCTCAATGTACCACTCACCTTTTTTTCTTCATCAATTCTATGATTAACCTCATCCTTCATAAATCCATCCGCTGACACGTCAACTCCCAAATATCTGAAAGCATTCACTTCTTCTATACTCCTCCTCCCCAATTTGACATCCAGTTTTTCTTTATCTAAATCATTTGATACCCTCATCACCTTAATCTTTTCTATGTTCACTTTCAACTTTCTACCTTTATACACACTCCCAAATTCGTCCATTCACCTTTGCAATTTTTTTTAGAATCTCCCATAAGCACAGTATCATCAGCAAAAAGTAGCTGTGTCACTTCCCGTTTTGTATTTGATTCCTCATAATTTAAGCCTACCCCTCTCCCGAACACCCTAGCATTTACATCTTTTGCAACCCCATCTATAAATATATTAAACAACCATGGTGACATTACACATCCCTGTCTAAGACCTACTTTTACTGGGAAGTAGTCTCCCTCTCTTTTACACACCCTAACCTTAGCCTCACTATCCTCATAAAAAGTCTTTACAGCATTTAGTAACTTACCACCTATTCCATACACTTCCAACATCTGCCACATTGCTCCCCTATCCACTCTATCATATGGCTTTTCTAAACCCATAAATGCAATAAAAACTTCCTTACCTTTATCTAAATACTGTTCACATATATGCTTCAATGTAAACACTTGATCTACACATCCCCTACCCACTCTAAAACCTCCTTGCTCATCCGCAATTATTACATTCTGTCTTACCTCTAATTCTTTCAATAATAGCCCTACCGTACAATTTTCCTGGTATACTCAGTAAACTTATTCCTCTATAATTTTTACAATCTCTTTTTTCCCCCTGCCCTTTATATAAAAGGATTATACATGGTCTCCGCCAATCCCTAGGTACCTTCCCCTCTTTCATACATTTATTAAACAAAAATACCAACCACTCCAACAATATATCCCTCCCTGCTTTTAACATTTCTGTCATGATCCCGTCAGTTCCAGCTGCTTTACTCCCTTTCATTCTACGTAATGCCTCACGTACCTCCCCCACACTCACATCCTGCTCTTCTTCACTCCTAAAAGATGGTATACCACCCTGGCCAGTGCATGAAATTACCGCCTCCCTTTCTTCGTCGACATTTAAAAGTTCCTCAAAATATTCTCTGATGAGATAAAGCTAGGTAATCGTTCATTTAGTTCCATTTTGCATTCTTTAAGAACCTTTGTAGAAAATTCGTCAGGAACCCGACACTTTTCTTCAATCTGTCACTCCAGATACGGAAGTAGCAGCTGAAATAATTTCCATATAATAACTAGAGTTCTCTTCTTCTAAAGGGCATAAATGTTCAGTGGCTGACGAATCTTATGGAATGGCTGAAAATCTTAGGGGATTTAAGTAGTGTCCGTGCAAATCGCTCAGATTTACATACAAAAAATATTTGCAGTTGTTGGATTCTCTGCAATAAATGGAAAATGAAACTTCTAGTCGACGTCACCCTTTCAGTTACGAGGTGTTTTTTCTAAGGAAGCATTCCTTTAAATTTGGGCTGTTACTTTTAATTTTCCATTTTTAAGAAAAAACTGGTTTCCATGATGTAAGTGGAGAATCTCTCTTCTAATTGGCTTTAATCATTAAAACCACTGAATATTACTTAGAAAACTTGCTTGATTTCAGGTTGCGTTGTTGTAAATCTTCATTTCTCATCAAATAATTTGGAAAATTCAAATACTGGCTTTGATATAATAATTTGTGAATGCTTAGCATGATTTCCTGCAGAATATAAATGCCGATAACTTTATAATGCAACTTCTGAGTGGTTTCAAACTTTGTGCTTGTAACTTCTGGGTTGCTGATATCAGAGATAAATAGAATATGCTTTTTCAAATTGGCCTTACTCTTTGAAGGTTAGTGTTCCTTAATAGAATATTTAAATTTTTGGATGTATAGGTCCTAATATTCTATTTTACTAAAGAAACTTGGACATCAATTTCCATGTAGTAAATTGTGAATGACTATTATGATTCACATAACATCAGTGCGTTTATTTAATTACATTATAAACATATGTCACATTTTGCATTTTTCGTAGCTGCACAATTCCTAGATTGGGTTATGCTATGCGCTGATACTTAACTAGAATTACGCAGCAACCTAGAACTCAGAAGTTCGGAAATCTAAACTACTACAATAGTGTGTTCACGTTAAAGTTGTTCAGCTGTTTAGACTTGCAATGAAATCTAAAACCGCAGACATATTGTTATTTTACAAGATGAGGACATACAACAATGTGGGAAATAATCCTAAATAATTTCTGATAACTGAGTGCTCTGAATAGCCTTCATTTTAGAGACTGTAAATGAGTGGAATAATATTATTGATTCATTGAAGAAAGACATAATTAAAAAGAATATTGAGATGGTAAAATTATCAGATTTTGATATATAATTGAAGACGCATTTTGGACAGCTTTGAAAATAGGTTAGAGAAATGCGTGAATAGGAAAGGTCAGAAGAGTAGGAGCAGCGAAAATGAAGACTCTAATAAAAGAACCCTTTGGTACAGCATTTCCCCCAATACTTGGAGTATACCTTGAGGGTGTTCCGGGGGTCAAAGTCCCTGCGGCCCGGTCCGTGACCAGGCCTCGCGGTGAATCAGGGTCTGATCAGCCCGGCTGTCACAGTTGGCAGCATGCAAGCCGACCTACGAACCACAGGTCAGGTACTGACTTTAGGTGCCTATCTAGCTTCCTCTTAAAGACAGGCAAGGGTCAATTGGTAATCATCTTATGTATGTCGGGAAGCACTTGAGCAGTCTTGGGCTCCTGACACTTTTTGTGTTCTCTTAGTGTATTCATGGCACTTCTGCTTTTCATTGGGAGGAGAGGAATGTTGCACTGCCTGCCGAGTCTTTCTTGCTTTCCTAGGGAGTGATTTCCGTGTGCAGTTTTGGGGCTAGTCCCTCTAGGATTTTCTAAGAGTATGTTATGATGCATCTTTCTCGCCTGTGTTTCAAGGAGTACAGGTCAGGTGATTTTTAACCATTCCCAGTAAATGAGGTGCTATATTGTACTTGTACGTGAAGTGAATGTTTTTTTTTTTTGTATGTTTTCCAGGTCTGCAGTTTCGCCTGCCTTGAAAGGGGCCATTAGTGTACAACAGTACTCCATCCTAGAGTGAACAAGCGATTTGAAGAGAATCATTGGCTTGACATCCCAAGTTCTCATTATCCATCCTATAATTTTCCTAGTAGATTCGATACATCGTTATGATCGATGAAAGTGAGATTCTCTGTTATTATCACTCCCAAGGTTGGCTTATTTAAATTATGGTGCGGAAATTGTTGTATTAAAGATTTCTGTGCTATAAGTGTCTTCCACTTTTCAGCTATTATCATTGTCTACCGTGAGTAGGACCAGTCTCGCTTTGGCCACTTTTCCTAAATGCAGTGTTCTTCTGTTTATACGTTAGAGGCAGGAGATGACTGAAAGAAGTTACTGGACGATCTAAAAACTGTCAAAACAAAAAGTATGTATTAAACTCGATGAAAAAGGTAATCAGGACAGGACAGAAATACTAGGAGGCCGGTGGCATCTTAATAGTTCAGAAGAAATTAGTTAACTGAATTAGAAAACTGACAGACTTTGGTAAGACCTCATACCAAATGTCTCGTTCGGTGTAAACAATGTACAAAATCCTTTGATTTTGTACATGGTATATGCAAGAGTATATATGGAGTTCGAAGAGCCATCACAGAGCCCTCACTTCCTCAAGCACATAGGGAAGCTTGAAAAGGCGCAGAGGTCTGCCCTTCCCTGGATTCTGATCTTTAAGAACACAAATGTTATTGGAACGTCAAAGAGCTAAATCACAATATATTACAGGATCCTTCAGTGGGATAGAATTATTGTCTCCAATAAAGATCTATAAATAATTCTAACTACCCTCCCTGCCTCTGCACAGGTGTTGTATGGACTCCATAGTTTTCCATTTCCTTGTCAATAAAAACTAATAGTTTATAAGAGGGTGTGAGCATACGGTTGTATATACAGAATAGGTAAGAACATAGAACTGGGAACTCGTAGATAAATAAATGGAGGCATGTTAACTCCAACGAGTATACATGTGAATACACAAAGATTAGTTATTACAGATGAATTTGCACACCTGATGAGTATACACATTTAAGTACATACAAGAAGAGAACACAGATTATACACATGAGTATATGCAGGAGAGAATACAGATTATTTATCTCGCTTGGATATACACACCTGGGTATACACATTTAAGTACAGATAGGAATGAATGAGCAAGAGTACACACATGAGTACATACAAGTGAGTACACACACACATGCACCTGTCAAAATTACTAAGGCCAGCAGGCTAGCCACATTAAACACATTAGCATATTATTGCCTCCAGGCTTTCAGATGAAGTTCAAACAACTCTTAATTAATTTTAGCAAGTTTCAAGGTGCTGCTGACGAAATTTCTCATCTTTAGGACAAAACTCTACAGAGCAGCCATTGTTTCTTTCATTACCTAGCACAATTTTTCATGTTGATCTTACGATGGTTGATATTCATTCTGAGTAGTAATGTATTATTTTATATAGATATGGTAATGATGCTCTAGAGCAGTGATTCTCAACCAGAGGTAAATTTACCCCTTGGGGGTAAAAAATTACATGGCAAGGGGTAAATATGTGTGTGCTATTTTTTGTGTAAAACCTGAATAATTTATTTTTTTTGACCACCTTGTTTTCTGTCACTTTATGATGGCGATAATTTTTTGTATGGATGGTGGTAAATGGAGAAATACATCAAGCCGAGGGGTTAATGATGAAGGAAACGTTGAGATTCGTTGCTCTAGAGGTCTTCAGTGGTCCGAAAAGCATATTTTCGTATCAGTAAATTTTGCTAAGAGTAAGAAACATCTCGGAAGAGGACAGTAAGGTTTGTATGTGCAAATAAACCTTACGGATAAAAAAAATGGGGAATTGTTAGATGGAGAAAATATTTTAATGTGTTCTTAAATGTTGGAGAGCTGGCGATTTCATACATTGGTTAGAGAGGAATAAAGATCTGGTAGGAGTAAAGAAGAGGCAACGGTGAATGAAGGAGAAATATGTGACGTACTGGATAGAATGAAAGACGGTAAAACAGACGAATTAAGACTTAATTGTCGAAAACAGTGGAAAGGGAGTGGAAATAATTTTTGACCCGTTGCTGTATTTATTCAGAATATGGATGAGAGAAAGCATATTACTTAAGGGTTACCAGATATCATACATAGTTCCTTTAATTAGGTACATGGAAACTAGAGAAAATTTAAGAATTACAAGGTAATAAGACAGTTCAGTACACCAAGTCATTTGTATGGTAGACTTAAAGGTTCCCTTTCAGGGATAACTAATAAACGAAGGTGCCATTGTGCTATTTTAAACTTGAAATAATAATGCTTCGCATAACATAAATGGATTGATTCATGAAGGTCGAGTTTGCCTTGATACTGTTAAGGGTTACCGCCCTTTGCTTCCATCTAACCTAATTACCTCCCATTCCATAGTAGCTATATGATGCCTTCAACTTTAGCGTTTTCCTCTCGATAAATCAAAATTGTGAACGGCATTAATCTTTTGATCCAAGGAATTGGACCTGTGCTCCCCTTAGGACAAACCGGAATGAATCCCATTTTCCCCGCAGCTTTCAGATTCCTATAGGTGTAGTGCTCCCCCGTGTATGTATTACTAGTTTCCATGTGATAACTAGAGAATTCTTCTGTTTGGTTTCTAACCATAAACATTGGTGTGTGTGTGTGTGTGTGTGTGTGTGTGTGTGTGTGTGTGTGTGTGTTAAATTGAAAGATTTTTATATTGAGTTTTGCCTAGGCGATTGTTAATTATTTAAAAAGAATTTTAAAAATAGAATTTTCATGAAATATCAAAATCTAATACTTTTTTATTGAATTATTGCTAATTTGTAATAGGATATAAATGAGAAGAAATCTGACAAAAAATTAAATTCGCTTTGTCATTTTTAAATTTAACAAGTAGTGAGTTTTCTTTTTCTCTGAACATTCTCTTTAAAGTGTTTTTCCCAAATTTTCATTTATAACTGAACGATAATTCGTTCGATCACCTTCAAATATTTTGCAACTGCACATAGACGAGAGGAGCTTACGACGACGTTTCGGTCCAAGTCGGACCGAAGCGTCATCGTAAGCTCCTCTCTTCTATGTGCGCGTTATTTGTGTATTGTTCCAGTCACGGTATTGTGCCTTTTTTGTTATTTTGCAACTGTATCAAGAACAAGGTTACCGGGATTGTTTGCTTGCATGGCTGCCCTGCGGACACATGGCTGCCCTGCGGACACATGGCGGCCCTGCGGACACATGGCTGCCCTGCGGACACATGGCTGCCCTGCGGACACATGGCTGCCCTGCGGACACATGGCTGCCCTGCGGACACATGACTGCCCTGCGGACACATGGCTGCCCTGCGGACACATGACTGCCCTGCGGACACATGGCTGCCCTGCGGACACATGGCGGCGCTGCGGACACATGGCGGCCCTGCGGACACATGGCTACCCTGCGGACACATGGCTGCCCTGCGGACACATGGCTGCCCTGCGGACACATGACTGCCCTGCGGACACATGGCTGCCCTACGGACACATGGCTACCCTGCGGACACATGGCTACCCTGCGGACACATGGCTGCCCTACGGACACATGGCTGCCATGCGAACACATGGCTACCATGCGGACACATGGCTACCCTGCGGACACATGGCTGCCCTGCGGACACATGGCTACCCTGCGGACACATGGCTACCCTGCGGACACTTGGCTACCCTGCGGACACATGGCTACCCTGCGGACACATGGCGGCCCTGCGGACACATGGCGGCCCTGCGGACACATGGCTGCCCTGCGGACACATGGCTGCCCTGCGGACACATGGCTGCCCTGCGGACACATGGCTGCCCTGCGGACACATGGCTGCCCTGCGGACACATGGCTACCCTGCGGACACATGGCTACCCTGCGGACACATGGCTACCCTGCGGACACATGGCGGCCCTGCGGACACATGGCGGCCCTGCGGACACATGGCTACCTTGCGGACACATGGCTGCCCTGCGGACACATGGCTGCCCTGCGGACACATGACTGCCCTGCGGACACATGGCTGCCCTGCGGACACATGGCTGCCCTGCGGACACATGACTGCCCTGCGGACACATGGCTGCCCTGCGGACACATGGCTGCCCTGCGGACACATGGCTGCCCTGCGGACACATGGCTACCCTGCGGACACATGGCTCCCCTGCGGACACATGGCGGCCCTGCGGACACATGGCGGCCCTGCGGACACATGGCTGCCCTGCGGACACATGGCTGCCCTGCGGACACATGGCTACCCTGCGGACACATGGCTGTCCTGCGGACACATGGCTGTCCTGCGGACACATGGCTGCCCTGCGGACACATGGCTGCCCTGCGGACACATGGCTGCCCTGCGGACACATGGCTGCCCTGCGGACACATGGCTGCCCTGCGGACACATGGCTGCCCTGCGGACACATGGCTGCCCTGCGGACACATGGCTGCCCTGCGGACACATGGATGCCCTGCGGACACATGGCTGCCCTGCGGACACATGGCTGCCCTGCGGACACATGGCGGCCCTGCGGATACATGGGTGCCCTGAGGACACATGGCGGCCCTGCAGACACATGGCGGCCCTGCGGACACATGGATGCCCTGCGGACACATGGCTGCCCTGCGGACACATGGCTACCCTGCGGACACATGGCGGCCCTGCAGATACATGGCGGCCCTGCAGACACATGGCGGCCCTGCGGACACATGGCTGCCCTGCGGACACATGGCGGCCCTGCGGACACATGGCTGCCCTGCGGACACATGGCTGCCCTGCGGACACATGGCTGCCCTGCGGACACATGGCTGCCCTGCGGACACATGGCTGCCCTGCGGACACATGGCTGCCCTGCGGACACATGACTGCCCTGCGGACACATGGCTGCCCTGCGGACACATGGCTGCCCTGCGGACACATGACTGCCCTGCGGACACATGGCTGCCCTGCGGACACATGGCTGCCCTGCGGACACATGTCTGCCCTGCGGACACATGGCTGCCCTGCGGACACATGGCTTCCCTGAAGAAAACCTCTTCCAATTTAGCATCAAATTTTCCAAAATTGTGTATCCTAAGTAGAAAGTTTTTGTTTATGAAGTTTTGGTGCTATTTTTCCCTTTTCAGTGTCTAAATGGTATAGTCTCAAATTTTTATTATTGTATTTTGCTTTGATGCTGACGATGGGATCTTGATCCAAGAAGCTGGACTTATCCTCTCTATCTTTGGATCGAATGTGAATACTTCCCGTTTTACAGACACTAAATAAATATCTTTAACACGTTCGCCCTATTAAAATAAATTTTTGTTAAAAACGTCAAATTATTGGCTTTAGGCTGTGAGGTTTCGTATTTTGCTGGATTCTGTGTAATGCCTCTTCTGGTCGACTTTAAACTTTGAGTGTTGTTATACTCTCCTCAAGCGAAGTATCGCCTTATATTAAGACGTATTTTCAGTTCTGATATGGAAAATTTAGTAATCAAATTGGTTTCTGGGCAATAACTTGAAGTTATTGCAATTTATTGCAATTTGAAAACAGTGGGATGAAGCTGTGTGTTATGAGAGAAAAATGAAAAGTTGCAAGAAGAAAAAATTGAACCAACCAGATAAAGGTCCACAATAAATAAGTGACCCTCGATCATATAAATTTTGAATCAATATGCAGCCATTCATTCATTTGTTTCACTCACCCAGAACGGAATCTTTGTTTTCGTCATAGGAAATAAACATTTTCAATATATAATTCCAAGAAAGTTCATTATACCTTTTATGAAATAAAAGCATATCAAAATCCTGTTGACTACATGTTCCACTACAAAACTGTATCACTTTTTCTCAAACTGTTTAAGATCTCCTCCGAGAAATAATTGTCCTCTTCCCCCTCAAAAGATGTCTTCTCAAGAAGATTGCTAACTTATCTATACATACCAAGATGTTTCACAGTTTGCACTTTTTTATCAGAATCAACAAATCACAATTTTTATCATTTGTTGAGAAATGGGATACCAGCTAAGATATTAAATATAGGGAATACTTAGCTGATTAAAGACAGCAAATCGTCTACACAGCCGCCCCTGCAGACGAGGTCTTGAGTAGTTGTCTTGATCATTTCTCAAAGGGCTGAAATTAATTATATTTTGTAAGATTATAAATTACCCCTAGGGTGTGTTATGTCAGCATATTTCATTCACTAATTGCTGACAAACTTATTTGTGTGGATTCAAAAGTCCGCTTATCACCGGGGTTTATGATAAGTGGCTAACTCGTAACTTCGACTCAACTGTGCAGTCAATAGTAGTACATCACGAGTTAGAACACTTACCTGGGTATATGTATCTGACCCATAGTTACGCCCGGATATCTGATGAGTTGATTGAAGAATGTTCTTTCAAGAATGTCGCACTACACTGTTGAATCGCAACACTCGTTGTTACACTGTTCATCAATAATTGTTCACACAATATCACTAAGAAGTTGATCACACTTCTCTGTAAGTGTTTATCGTGTTTTGTGTGAGACTTTGTTCACACTAACGCACAGATCGTTCTTTGTTGGTTATCCTGGCGTCAGTGTGAATCTCAGTAGAGTCAAAAGTAATCTGAAGACGCCACAGCCTCCTACACCGTCACTGCCCCTCGCACAAAAAGGAAAAGCTGACCTAGTACTTTTTGCCACTTCCTCCATGAAGCAAAGCAGAATGTTTGATTCTTGCTGTCTTAAGCATAGACAACAATGTACACTATCTTTACCATGGTAATAAAGTGGGAGCAGGATTTTCCTTAATTGTCCTGCTAAGGTAAGAGATGGACTGTCTTTTATTAAATTACACTTTGCAACACTGGACTTCAAGGAGCGTCGGTCACTTGACCACGTCGCATACTCGTACTGCATCTGGGATCAATTATTTGCTGTAGCAGTAAACAAGATGTTTGCCCCTTCTGAGAGAGCTGGGCCCATCAGGGCTGAATTGGGCTGAAGAGGGCTGATACCCCCCTCCTGGAGAAATTTTCTCCACATCATTTTTAATCTCTCTAAGAGCACACAAATTCACACTTTAATGACCTCTCTAATAACATTAAAAATGTTAAATTACGGTTTTTGCTCACTGTTTCTTTAAAATTTGCATACATACCTGTATAAAACGAATTTTCTTCATTTCTGGTTTTGCATCTGTCATATATTCCCTTCATATTTCTACACCTGTATGTGTGATACCATTCACTAAGAAACTGTAACAGTGTAACGCTGTTATTTCTCCCTTTATTATTTTCCATTTTACATTGTACTAAATAATCATGACACGAGCAAGCACAATGCTCCATATTGCCTTCATCATCCTCAACCAGAGTCCAGAGTGTAACACTATTATAACTTTCACTGCAGAAGTCTATCTCTGAAGTTCTATATCTACGTCATATACGGCCTTTCACTGCATAGATATTCTGTATATCCATTACCCCTTCCATAAACTAAATACCTTCATCCGAGATATACTAATATATACCTGCAGAAATGGCAAAAAAACTTAAACATTGCTATTTACACTAACCCACTCAAGTATAACCCCACTATATTATTAAATTCTTTTTTAATATAATACTCTTCAACACTGCATTTTTCTATTGCTTTCAGATAATGCTTAAATAGTTCAAATTCCGGGAGTATTTTTCTTCAATGAGCATAATGTATTTTACAACGTTCGAGTAATGTACCAACGGTTTTAAAAATGTAAATCATGAAAAGTAAGTCATAGGATTAATATCTCATGAGTAATATCTTATGATTTATATCTCATGATTTATATCTCATGATTTATATCATGATTTATATCTCATGATTTCTATATCGTGATTTATATCTCGTGATTTATACCTCGTGATTTATATTTCGTGTTTTATATAAAGTATAAATCGTAAGGTATAAATCAACTGATTATTTATATTTTCTTTTAGAATATAAACTGATCATCCGGCCATTTCCTCGCAGATTTGTCAATATCTCCCCAATTTTCTTTTAAATATCCATCAATCTTGAACAGTCCATCCCACTGTTTCAAAGATGTTAAATAAATGCTGTTTCACAGATTCACCCAATTGCCAATATCGGAGTTCTTTGACACTTGCATAGATAATATGCAATCTCCCAAAATTTTGGCAACAACTTTTCCCTCTTGCTACTGAGGCTAAGACATTACCAGATACATATCCCCGCTGGAGTAAAAATCTCTTACGCTAAAGTGGGACAAATCATCAACTGGACACTAGCCATTGGCCCCATATTAGTCGAGTCCCTTTCAGGGTTCAGACCCCCTATCTCAAACTCGTCCATAGGGTCCGCGAATTTTGCTGTGTCAGTGATATTTACGCATCGACGATTTTGCCCATTTTGACTAATATTTTAGGCCAGTTATATTGTTCCAGTCAAATGAATTCCTAGCTATATCGTTATTATGCCTTCTATTTAATCGACTGAGCAAAGAAACCGGCCAATCAACTATCTAAATTATCCAATAAAGTGATCAAAAATTGGTAATTTGCCAGATTTCACTCAAATTTGAGAATATTCCATTTTCAAAATAAGATCCAGAATAAACAATGTAGGCATTCCTGGCACTAAAATATCAGTTTCCTTGTTCATTAGTTACCTTTCCAGACTTTACATATGAATTCCATTTGGATTTTTTATTAACACAGTGAATTTTTATTCACACCAATAAATAGAAGCTTTACTCTTGTGCAATATTGTAATAGGTGTATAAACAATATCAGCGCATTTGTGAATGTGTATTTGACGTATGGTGTGATTTGTTTATTCTTCAAGGGGGGCTCCTTGTAGTAGTGAAGAGGCTATTGGTCTGAGGAATTGGACCTTTTGATCTTATTTCTCAGACCGAATCTAATTACCCACCAAACCTCCCTTCCCTATTCCATCCTCCCCATTCCTTTTTTTCCTTTTTCTCCCCCCTCCCAACTCCCCCTTCCCTTTCCCCATCCCGTTTCTAGTTTCTAGGGTCCTCCCCTCTGGCATTACAGTATCTAGGTAGGGGGAAGTATGCCGGGGTCATCTCGCTCCATGAGGTTCCTCGGGTGTGGTGTAGTTTGCCGTGGGATCTCGATTGTCTGGAGGCGCCCTGCTCCCTTCCAAGATTTCCGAAAAGTGGGCAAGGTGTCCTGCAGATGACGGGTGTATCTTCAGAGGCTACCTATCGGTTCTGGGAGGTGACAGCTGAAGGAGGTATGTAGATGTGAGGTTGCTATCCCAGAGCGCTGGTTTGCTGGCGTGAAGGGTAGGGTATGGCACGGGATCCACGCTGCATCTGCACTTTTTGCGGGCTCGAGGTCCTCTCGGATGAGGGGAGTAACTTAAGGCCCTTTCATGCCTTCTAGGGACTGTCCCTTCGCTGTCCCTCTTCCTTTTTTCTTTTTTTTTCTTTCCTTTTTTTTAATAAGAAAGAAGTACCACTATCATGGAGTATTCATTCCATGATAGCCCTCCTCTTCCCAGGCCCCTTTCTGTTCCCGCATCCTGTTCTGACCCTGCTTCATTATAGGACCATTCTCTAGACTTTTCCCATACCCCTGTACCTTCTGCTGGTGATGCTTCATCACCTGCTCCAGGTGCTGGTACTCCGCCAATTTCTGTTAGTGCCTTTGCCTCTTGCATGCCTTTAACTATGCGTCCAGCTTCCCCAAATATTTGCAATGGTTTACAGATCACCCACGTACCGTAGGTCGGGCTGCCCGTGGTACTACTCCTAAATGTTCAAGACCATCTACTGACATTGGTTCTTCGATGTCTACTCATTCTACCCAAGAACAACCTATGTGACACCCACTTCCTTCATGCACCATGTTTACAAGAACGCAGTGAACTAAATTCTTTTCCCTACAACCGACATCTCCAACTGATTATCTTTCTGGCCATAGTATTGGTAAAGCTCTTTTACAACACGTTGGCCAAAATATATCCTTTCACGCTCTTTGAAGTGGTACGTGTATCGTTACAGTTCAGAATGCAGAACAAGCTCACGATCTTACCCATATTACTTCCATTGATAACATTCCAATCACAATTCATAAGCATGCTTCTCTCAATTCTTGCAGTGGTACGGTGGTTTTACCGTGTACCGTTGTACAGATTGATTTTCTGTCTTGCAGTGATATTTCGGAGCAAATAGCCCTTCAGAAAATTCCTATTCTCAAAGTGATAGAGGCACTTTCCCAGTAACATTGCCCACTTAACCTTCAACTGCTGTGAACTCCCGTCATCCGTTTATAGTTTATATCGCGGGCCATTGCCTAAAGGTCTGTAAAGTGGTCCCTACTCCCAAGCAGTGTCGAAATTGCTTGCACTTTGGACACCCCTCTAAATACTGCAGATCTGCGACAGAGTTCCCAGTGTGCGGTGCCGCAGATCATGCTGATACATCTTGCAGTCTTCCTCCCTCTTGTCTCAATTGTAATGAACCTCATCCTTCTTTTCCCCACCGTTGTCACGTCTATAGTAATGAACGAGAAATACTTATGCTATGGCTGTCTCTCGGCTCTGCCTTCAGGGAAATCTTATTTGTATCCCTTATTCACGAGTAGCTAGGAGACCTCCAACCTTGGCAGTCCCCACACTTACCAGCTCCGCCTGTGTCACGTCTTCTGGGGTCACCCCCGTCTCTAATTCTTTTGCAGTTTTACCCTCTGAAACCCCCACCTCCTTACTCTTACCTCTACTTCTTCTCGCCCCCTAGTTTCTCAGTCTGCAAGGCCTCACACACTGTCATCTTACGCCCAAGCCTCTTCGCATTCCTCCAGTGCTTACAATTTCCCAGTAGTTTTCCTTTTCAGCCTCGATGTCTAGTTCTCATCCCCTTTGTAATTCTCACATGGAGGTGGAGGTTCACTTCCCCTTGTGTGGTCCCCTCTTCTAGTGTTCCCCCCCAGACTTCTTCCTCAATTACCTACCAACCTCCTTCCTCTCCTGTTCCACCACAGGATTCTTCTGTCCCCTCCAGTGCATCTCTCCAGGTTCATACTCCCCTCCCCTCTCAGTCCTCTTTGGTTCCCTCCATAGTCTCCTCGATCTCTACTTGCTCAACCTCACCTGTCTCTGAAATCATCGTATTGGCGTCTTCCTTATCTGCTGAGACGCTTGACACTCCCACTATATTGGGGAGACGAAACCCTCGATGGACTCCAGCGCGCCTCCTTCTACCCCTTCTAAATTTTTCACGTTCCTCGCAATCTTTTCCTTCAGAGAATTCTGATTCCACCTTGCTTATACGCTTTCTGTTGCCTCCAGACATTGACTTCACTTTCCCTAATAGCCCATAGATTTTATCGCTTCTTATTATTGGCATAACTGTCTTTGTGAATAATGATTTATTTACAATGGAATATTCGTGGCCTCAGGGATAACCGGGGAAAACTACAGGTGTTGCTCTCCCAGTTTCCTCCAGTATGTGTCGGGTTACAAGAGCCCAAAATTCGTTCAGCCATTATTCGTCCCGTTTCGGGCTGTGTGCTTTTGCATTCTTCTGATCCGTATTACAAAATGGACATAAATTCGTTAGAAAACATTCAGCGTAGGATGACTAAATTAATACATAGCATTAGAAATCTTCCTTATGAAGAAAGATTGAAGACTCTTAAGTTACATTCACTTGTTAGACGGAGAATGAGGGGAGACCTGATCGAAGTGTATAAGTGGAAGATAGGTATTAATAAAGGGGATATTAATAAGGTCTTGAGGATGTCTCTCCAAGAGAGAACCCGCAGTAATGGATTTAAATTAGATAAGTTTAGATTTAGAAAGGACATAGGAAAGTATTGGTTTGGAAATAGGGTAGTTGATGAGTGGAACAGTCTACCTAGTTGGGTTATTGAGGCTGGGACTTTGGGTAGTTTCAAATCTAGGCTGGATAAGTACATGAGTGGGAGGGGTTGGATTTGAGTGGGACTTTCACATCAGAGCTTATTTCTTGGGTGGCATTGAAAATTGGGTTGGGCAAATGTTTTGTTAGTGGGATGAATTGTAAAGGACTTGCCTAGTATGGGCCAGCAGGCCTCCTGCAGTGTTCCTCCTTTCTTATGTTCTTATGTTCTTATGAGAGTGCACTACTTGTGTGCGTTGGTATACCATATCAACAGGTCTTTGTTCTTTCTATCCTGCATTATACTGCTGCCCATATTTATCTCACAAATGACATACAGTTTGCTCTCTATATCCCCTTCCCATGCATTTTGTATCTCGGTTATTGCTTTCTTGATCTCTTCTCTGCGCTGCCCATCTTGGTGTTAGGTGATTTTAATGTTCACCGTCATCTTTTGGGGAGTGTCCCACTGTGACTCTCGTGGTGATCAGTTGGAGATTCTTCTCACTTCTCGTTCTCTTCATGTTTTAAATACGGGTGCTCCCACCCATTTTGACTCTCGCCCTCAGTTTCTCTCTTGCATTGATCTTTCTAGCTGCTCCTCATCATTTGCATTTGATTACGCTTGGTCTGTTCTCCCAGATTTGCATGTCATCATTTTCATATTCTTCTTACTTCTACTACGTATTCCCGACCGCCTCGTAGCCCCCGTTGGCAGTTTGGAAGAGCGAATTGGGGCTTATACTCTGATCTTACCGCCTTTTCTGTTGACCAGTTTTCGACCTTAGTTTTGACTACAGCGTCACGTTCTATTCCTCAAACCTCAGGCAGGCATTCTCAGACATGCGTGCCTTGGTGGGCTCCAGCGTGTGCCCGTACAGTGTATTGGAAACGTGCTGCGTGGGGCCGTTATCGATATAATCGGACCTCAGATCGTCTTTTGGATTTCAAGCGGGCAGTCGCTCGCCGCGTCATACACGATTCTAAACGCACTTGTTGGCAAGACTACGTGTCTACTATTACCTCGGCTTCCCCTATGTGTGCGGTTTGGAAGAATGTACGGAAGTTGTGTGGGAAATACACTTTGGACCCAGCTCCCGTTTTGCGGGTTGCTGGTGTTAGTGTTGCTGAAGCCCTTGAGGTTGCCACGGAAATCGGAAACTATCTTGTCCGTGTCTTTCAAGGGTTTCACCTTTGTCCCTCCTTTCTTGCTTCTGAGTCTACCAAGGAGCAATTGCCCTTTGATTTCTCCTCAAATGGAATGGAGCTGTGTAATATACCTTTCACTCTCCTAGAGCTACAGTCTACGCTTTCCGCCTGCCACTCATCGGCAGGTGGGCCTGATGATATTCATATTAGAATGCTACAACATCTGCATTCTACAGCCCTTACAGTTCTTTTGCGTCTTTTCAAGCTTATTTGGATACGAGGGGTTCTCCCTCAACAATGGAAATCCGCCATTGTCCTACCATTTCCTAAGCCAGGCACCTCGTGGCTTGAATTAATCTAAGTCTGCCCGAAATGCTTAGCCATGCTAAGTGTCCTAGTGGTCCCCTCTGTAATTAGTATTTTAAAACATGTAAACCACAAAATATCCAAAATCTGTAAACTCCGCATTGTAATCCTTATAAAGAATAAACTTGATTGATTGATTGATACCTCTCACTATCGTCCCATTGCTCTGACCAGTGTAGTCTGTAAGGTGATGGAATGATTGGTGAATAGACGTTTGATATGGTATTCGGAAACTCACAATAGTCCTCGCAAGGGCCGCTCTTCTTTGGACCCCTTGCTCCACTCGCGTAGATACGTATGTGCAAAATGCCTTTGCTAACAAACGCTCTGCCTTAGCAGCCATTTTTCATCTTGAGAAGGCATATGACACCACTTGGAGGTATACCATTTTATCCCAAACCCACTCCTTATGCGTCCGCCTTCCATGCTGCTTTCTTGTCCGACAGACATTCACGTATCTTATGTTATGTTCTTATGTTACCTTATGTTATGTTATGTGTCCGTGTTGGCGCCTCGCTTTCCCCATACTCCCATTCGTCCATCGCACATTTGGTCATCACTTTATGTGGATAACTTTGCTGTAGCTTACGCAGGCGCTGACTGTCGACTGGTAGCCTCAATTCAGAATGCGATTGACCAAGTTTCCCACTGAGCCACTTCTCATGGATTTAAATTTTATAGTACGAAAACCCAGTCCTCTTGTCCCAGATATTCCATTGTATTTACACGGCTCGCGTATTCCAAAATTTCACAGTTCAGTTTATCTGTGTAAGCTGAGTTCATCACGTAGTACTACGGCACGGATCCTGATTTTAAAAAGGGTTAACGTCACCTAACCGAACCTAATCTTAAAGTAGGCAGTTCACCCTCACTGAACCAGAGTTTTGATTTAAATAAGTCTGTATAAATAGAACTTTTAAAATTATCAACATAGCTTTTTTCAATTTCACCATTTTCAATATTTTATTCTTATTCTACCCAACATACACAGAACAAACTCTAATATTCACATTATCACTTAACCTTACCATATTTTTGTTAATTTTATCTAACCTCTCCAATACTAGATCGAATTCAGAGTTCAGAGATTGCTCTTAATGAAAGTCTAAATCATTTCAGAGTTTAATCAGTAATCTCAGTTCAATCATAATTGGTATCAGAAAAAATAAATAAATACAGGCACAGGTAACCTAATCTGTCCTAACTAAACAAAAATTTTCCAAAAATTTCCAAATTTTACCAATAATCTCAATATTAAAATTCCTAGAGCTCAGTGAATATTCTTAAAATTACAGGGGCTTTGTAGGCGTTACTTTAACCATTAATTTTAAAATTCTTACACTATACTCTACCAAAAATACAAACTTCATTTTCTGAGACTATTGGTTTTATTACTAGCATCTTTCGGTTCTAACTCAATTTAGGTTAAATGTTTTATTACTAATATTTCACAAACATTCTAAAATTTCCTATAATACAACCTATCAAATATACAGTAAAACCCATTACATCCTATTCTATTCTTATAATTTCTAAAGAATCCATAGTTTCAACCAATATTCCCAATACTATATTATGGGGATTCCAAAAAAAGATATTTCAAAATCATGAATATCTTACATTATATTCATGATTTGAAAAAAAAATAGTTTATATTTATTACGAAAACAGGTGTTTGCTAGTAGTCTACGCGCTTGAGCGTAACTGAGTCGGTACGACAACCAAGGTAGGATGAGCAAAAAGGCAGCAAAACAGTAAATAATTAATATATTTTCGTCACCACATACGAATGCGAGAATATGTACAATATATAAAAACTATGTACAAATAGTAAGATACAAGCAAGAGAAACAGTGAAAATGGTGGGCAACCAGACTTAAGGTAAGTCTGCCAGTGTTGCTCTACGATTTCCGACTTCGCTTCACAAGGTTTTCCAGCTTCCTTGTGATTCACTGAGCTTAACTAGGCAGTTTTAGCATAGCAGTGGGCCTTCGACTGCTCTACCCTTAAACTGCTGGTTTCCTGGTCAGGGGAGCATGCCTATATGGGCATGTGACACACGTTGAACAAAATTCAACCTACACTAGCATTCCACAGTATTGAAGGGAAAACCCATATTGTGCCCAGTCTCGCCGTATCTCACCGTTTGTTGTTCCATCGTCCCGTCTACTGTGACCAGTGACCATACGTTCACCAGGTCACACTTTGCTAAGTAGCTCATCCCCGCTATGTATAGTCTTGGATGATAACTGATAAACAATTGAATTATTCATCACATGTTCAAAGTTTTGCCGCTTTCATTTTTTCTGGAAATATAACGAAAGTTATATTCAAATGCAGCCACACTTTAATAACCCGAAGCATTAAAGTCATTCCCGCCTCGCACATAATTAAGGGGGAGAAAGGAAACTCATTTCGCAGAATTTCTTTAATTTTCAAGCCATCTGGAAGTCTTTAAAACGCTTACCATTAAACCTTGCAAAATTTATTCACTGAGAGAGAGAGAGAGAGAGAGAGAGAGAGAGAGAGAGAGAGAGAGAGAGAGAGAGAGAGAGAGAGAGAGAGAGAGAGCGAGAGAGAGAGAGAGAGATAAGCAGATTTTTTTTTTACACAGGGTTTGAGAAGGATCCCTAGCTTTATTGACAAGCTATTTACAAGTTAATGATTCCTGACTTTATTGACAAGTTAAGAGCTGTTACCTACTTTAGCTCATTTAAAAGCATTTTTATTGTTATGAGACATACAAGTAGGAAACAGGATGAAGTTGGAGCCATCTGTGGGCCAGCATTTTCATTTGATGGCCTTGTACATAACGGTAAGGCCGCCCACATCCCTCCTGTGTTGAAGATTCTGCTGAAATGACAGATCTTTCTAGGACGGGTCCAGGCGAGAGATGAGACTTCTTGCTCTGTTCTCTACTCTGTCAAGCAGTCGCAGATGAGAGGAGGAGGGGGATGGGCAGGTAAACCCAGAAAGTGGAGCATACTCAAGGCGTGAGCGTACTTGTGCCTCATACAGAATCTTGCAACCCCTACTGTCAAGCAGATGCGAGATACGTCGAAATGCTGTAAGCGTGGAGATGTACTGATAGCGGGGGACCTCTGTGTAAGGATCAGCCTGTTTAACCCTCATTGGTTTCGCGCTTAGTATTGGTTATAATACTGTAAGGATCAGCGTTAAGACCACTATGCAAACCACATGACCAAGTGCCGAGACCAGCGGCAAAATATGCATATATCACAGCGTGTACTACACATACAAGCTCTCGGATATGTCTTATTCACGGCATTGTGTTTTACACAACTGAATGTGTTATGCACGCTTGTTATACATGCTTGTGTTTTACATGCTTGGGTAATACATACCTGTATGTGTTATATATGCTTATATAGAGCATGCATGCATAGCCCATACAGGCAGCCAAAACATATAAGTGCTTGTATAACACATTGCTTGAATATCTCATGCAAGCGTGTGGAATGCATACAGGCATGTATAAAGCATACAGCCGGGGTAGAAACATTGGCCGTGTTACTTTACACCTGTTGACTATGTTCACCCATCAGTACAATGGGTACCTGGGTGTTAGTCGACTGGTGTGGGTCGCATCCTGGGACACTGGCCTGATTTGCCCGAAATGCTCAGCATAACAAGGGGCTTTCTATATAGTAGTACGTTATTGATGTCAGCTAGGCCTATATACCATGTACATGTACTTGTAGTAAAGAGTTATTATTATTATTATTATTATTATTATTATTATTATTATTATTATTATTATTATTATTATTATGGCAGGTATATATAATATATGCAAATATGAATGTTTTTTACACAGGCGCGTTAAACACGCATGTATTATACTTGCGTGTATGCGGCATACACGCTTGTATATCTTGTACATGATTGCCTGTTATAGACAAGCAGTATGTTATACACGCATTTATACGTTATGGATGTCTGTATGCGTTACGCATTGATTAGTTATGCACATATGTATAAGCTATAGACGTCTGAAAGTTATACATTTCATTATGTGTTACACATTCCTCATATTTTATGAACGCCTGCGTGTTACACATGCCTATCTGTGTTACACATGAATTCGTTATTCACGCATACATGCGTGTATATTTTACAAACGCAAGTATGCGTTTCAGAAGCCTGCAGCTCTCCTCCTCTCCCAAGTAAACTACAATCCTTTCAATAGTTCTTCTCTTGCGGCTGTAACCGTCTGCTGTAATTGTGTTGTTTCGTAGCTGTTACTCGTTATTAAACCTTTCACCCCATCTATAACTCTTACACAAATAACCTGCAAATAGAAGCTTATGACGACGTTTCGATCTGACTTGGACCATTTACAAGTTACTTGTAAATGGTGTATTGTTCCAGTTACTATATTGTGCCTTTTTGTTTTTTTCTATTACTATTAAACCTCTCGACCTCCTATTACTTATTAAACTACGCCCGACCTATAACACATTATACCTATTACCCTAATTATAACTCTTCAACAGTCTCACTCCAAACCATACCACGGGCGGGGATAGAACCCGCAATCGTGTCATTACGATTTCGTGAGTCTCACTCCACCTGCTGCTGTAATGTCCTGTTACCCATTTTTTTCAAGAGTAACATCCTTTACAGGGGGCTCTTTGATTCTGGTGAATGGTTCTCGATCCTTAGGAACTGTGGTTACTCTCCTTTTCCCTGGATCGAACCTGATTACTTGCTATTTTCCATGCACTGAATAGCACGTGCTAGTTTAAGAGCTTGTCCATAGTTTAACAATATTCCGTGTGTACCATCACTGCTCCTACTGAAGCGAGAGACTGTGACACTTCAGAGTTATTTATGTTGATTGAAAAACCCATGTACATCGTGTTTTTTTATTCTGGGGTAGACGGGAGAGCAGCAGGGAAAATCTAGTCCAAATTACTTAAATCTTCTTAGTGGTCATTAAATGATTAAGACCCGCATCATGAGAAATTTATTGAGGAAACTTTCCTCCACAATTGGCGTCTTCAGCCCTAGTACAGAAACAACTAAGTAATGAGTTTATATTGTGGAGGGAGGCAGGTGACAATCTGTGAGAGGGTAGAGGTAATAAAGATAGTAGTGGTTAGTACAGCTGAATGTTAGCAATATTGCTTGCAACGTGTTTCTAGAAATAAGTCAATTTAAAATAGGTACAAACTTTGAAATTTAGTACTGAACGGACCAGCTGATAACACACTCACCAGAGCAAGAATCTACATTATACTTTGTGGGGGGTGTGACAAGAAGTATGTGGGCGAAACAGCAAGATCTATTTAAGTAAGAATACGTTAACAGAAAAATGCTTGTCCAGCCCAGAAGCAAACTGGGCCACCTCGTGAAATTAGGAGAGGCTAAACTAATCATAAGTGAAAATGATTTACGTCGTGGACAGTGCTTAGAGGACACCATAAAAGCAGTAACCAGCACCATGACACAAAAATTTGGTTTCTATAACATTTCTAAAATCTTAGCAAACCCTTATTACCTACTATTACTATTATTAGTACTATTACTACCACCTCGCACATCTTGCCACCTGACTCCCACCACTATATACACTCCTCTCTTAGTTGTGTCTGTACTAAGACTGAAAACACCACTTGTAGCGAACCCATTCCTCAATAAATGTCTTGAATTGTTCATATCTACTAGAGACGCAAAGAAGCCAAGGTCTGATTTTTTTTTTCAGATGAAAGCTCAAGGAGTAAGTGCTCCTGAATAAATGAATAATGCTTTTGACGTCCCATGTGAAATGCTCTTACAGATATGAATATTATGGTCTGCAGATTTCATAATAGAGATCCACAAACTCGGTCGTCATGCAGGTGACTCACAAAGGCGTTTGAGATTTCTTGTTTTTTTTTTAATCTGAATAGAAAACGAAGTCTTGAACGCAAACACATGCTTGAGGAAATACGAACTACAAAGATTTTCCAAGAAAGGATGAGCAGTGAACGAATAAATATTCAGAATAATCAGAGAACAGCTTGGGTACACATATCCAAGAAAATAGTTGCCCTCCGTTTTACTTTACTGCTTTGATTATATTAACAGATAATTTTTAAGTACAGGTTCCGTAAATAAAGAGGTTTCCCCCTCACGTGCAACATAACTTGTATATAAATTAATGCTGGAATATCGACGTGTTAACAGAATTTATTAATTCATATTGTCATATTGTAAACTGTATACAGTACCGACAGTCATTAAATTAATGGTATATAATACCAAGTAGAGGAATAAAATATTTGTGGTACACTTTGCTATCTATATTCCCGAGACTTCTCGCTTACGTATAAGATTCCCTCAGTGGAATAGAGAGGTGCTCAGTCTCTCAGCCTTAATAGAAAGGCTGAATTTGAGAAAAACCTGCCTAACATGGGCCAGTAGATTATTTAATGGGTCCAGGCTCCTGTGGCTCTATATCTAACTGCACTACAACACTTGTTTCCTCTTTCGCTTAATTCCGTGTGATCAACGCCATGGAACTGAACAACTATCGAAGTTGAGGGATTGAAATTTTCAATTTTTGTCTCCACCACAATCTAGGCTGAGGAACTGGACACCTTAGGCTCTTTTCAAATGTTTTTTTTTTTAGAATATTCAGCAATTTTCTCTTTGATACACATCGAAAATAAAGATATCAGAAAATTCCTTCCACCTGCAACAGCGACAAGTCATTGAACTCTACAAAATACATGTACAAAACAGCAGCCTTCAACAGTCGATACAGAGGTGAAGACTACTGGTGACAGTAAAAGAGGAGTAGTAGTTTAGAGGTTATTAGTCCCTCAGTCTTAAAAGATGGTGAGACTGTCTCTTTGCATGAAGCAGAGGCATGAGGCCAGCGACTTGTATCCTGGACCTAGAGATAATGTTAGAGGAGACAGGAGAACAAGGTCCACTAGTGAAAGCAGGTCATGCTAAACGGTTGTTAGCTTGTGAGTTATAGTAGACGTTCCTTGTACGAAGACTTCTTGGTGTCTTAATACATTGTGTTGTCTGATACAGCAAAAACATGTATGTTTCTTCACAAAAGGGAATTCATGTGCAATTCTTTTGTTAATAACTACTTAACAAGACTTGCTTCCACTAGTGGGTCCTGTTCACCTATGATCTCATTTCTTATTATCTCACCTCCAGTTCCAGTATGTCTCCAGCCTCACGGTCCTGCTTTAGGTTAAGAATCTGACTATCTTCTCTCAAGGCAGAGGGCATAATTGCCTCAGCTACCACTCGACTATTAATGTCTCCGGTATAGTCATCACCGGTAAAGACTCTTGTGCACCCGAGATGTTCTGCCCAAAAAGATACCTAGTGCGGTACAAGTGTCTTACTCAGCATCAAAAAAAATTAAGGACATATTATGTAGAAGAATCACTCTTAATGTTAACAATCATGAAGAAACTAGAATTTGTATTAAAAATTCATACTCTGTGAAGAGAGATCATTAACACAGCATAAGACCTCCGTAATTGGCCATACGCCACTGATGTGGTTTCCTATGATCCCGTGTACCTAACCTGATTACATTTCAGTGAACCGAAATGGAAAACGATAGAAAAGGGTGATTACCTTAAACATAACCGCTGCCACCACTTGCTCTTTTTGAAATGGGTGAGGCTGAGCAGGAACACCTATTTCCATGTCTTTGGCATGGGTTATACAAAATAGAATATTTAGGTAAATTAGCATTTGCTTGTTGGAGGCATCATAATAAAACAGTAGACATCCTACTTGATAGGTGCCTCTTACGGGAGCTTAATATAAAAATGATTGCACCTCCATGTATCCTATACGATTCAAGGGTTAATAAAAATAATCTAAGATAAACTTTACCATTTAATAAGAAAGTAAACAGTATACTACTTGGATTATAATGGGGCTAGAATATTTAAGAATCATTTTCGAGTGTAGCCAGAATTGATAATGCATCTTAATACTGATTATTCACCCGGGCAATCATTCCTTGACACAGTGCAATATGGCTAATATACTAAAATAAACAGTTAAGTATTTGCTCTCAACACACACACACACACACACACACACACACACACACACACACACACACACACACACACACACACACACACACACACACCAGGAGCCATGAATCGACCCCTGCAACCACAACTAGGTGAGTACACATACACAGGCTTAACACCTGAGATTACAATAAAGATCTCACCAAAAAATGGAAGGATAGAAAAGAAATCGATGGCTGCAGAGACCTTGTCTATATTAACTGTAGCATACATTTTAATCACACAGCTCCTCACTTTGATGCTGACACCATGGTAATGGTAATACCATGGGAATGCCCACTTAAAAAAGGCAGGAAACCGTCTCCTGTTCTCTCATGTTTATAACTCCATACGGTGGCCGGAGAGATGACCGACGGATACTTGGCCGACAGACATTTGACCGAAGGACGATTGGCCGAACGAAAGTTGCGCCGACAGCCATTTGGGCAAACGGACACTTAGGTTTGTTATTTCACGTCCT
This sequence comes from Cherax quadricarinatus, assembly GCF_038502225.1. Lineage (NCBI taxonomy): Eukaryota > Metazoa > Arthropoda > Malacostraca > Decapoda > Parastacidae > Cherax > Cherax quadricarinatus. Next base: position 49,155,003 of record NC_091296.1, read on the forward strand.
TTTTAATTTTCTTTGTTATTTTTCTTTTAATGTTTGGGAAACAAGCTGCGATGAATGCCAGTTCGGACATATGTTTATTCGGTAAAATGTCCGTTAGGTCAAATGTCCTGGAGCTACTCCATACATGGCACTAAATCTCTGGCAGAGTGCTGTGGCTCCCACAAGAATATTAAGATTCTCCATAAGCATAGTTGGTCTTCACCAAAATAGCTGGTATTTCCTGAAGTTGCCATGCCGCCTTGTAATTTCTAACCCGCCCAATAGAGCAGAGTGTATGAAGCTATGGAAGTGTATGAAGCTACGGGAGTGTATGAAGCTACGGGAGTGTATGAAGCTACGGGAGTGCATGAAGCTACGGGAGTGCATGAAGCTACGGGAGTGTATGAAGCTACGGGAGTGTATGAAGCTACAGGAGTGCATGAAGCTACGGGAGTGTATGAAGGTACGGGAGTGTATGAAGGTACGGGAGTGTATGAAGGTACGGGAGTGTATGAAGGTACGGGAGTGTACGAAGGTACGGGAGTGTACGAGGGTACGGGAGTGTATGAAGGTACGGGAGTGTATGAAGGTACGGGAGTGTACGAAGGTACGGGAGTGTACGAAGGTACGGGAGTGTATGAAGGTACGGGAGTGTATGAAGGTACAGGAGTGTATGAAGGTACGGGAGTGTATGAAGGTACAGGAGTGTATGGAGCTACTGGAGTGTATGAAGCTACGGAAGTGTATGAAGCAACGGAAGTGTATGACGCTTCGGGAGTGTATGAAGCTACGGGAGTGTATGACGCTACTGGAGTGTATGACGCTACGGGAGTGTATGACGCTACGGGAGTGTATGGAGCTACGGGAGTGTACGAAGCTAGGGGAGTGTACGAAGCTAGGGGAGTGTACGAAGCTAGGGGAGTGTGCAAAGCTAGGGGAGTGTGCAAAGCTAGGGGAGTGTGCGAAGCTAGGGGAGTGTACGAAGCTAGGGGAGTGTACGAAGCTAAGGAAGTGTACGAAGCTAGGGGAGTGTGCGAGGCTAGGGGAGTGTACGAGGCTAGGGGAGTATACAAAGCTAGGGGAGTGTACGAAGCTAGGGGAGTGTACGAAGCTAGAGTGTACGAAGCTAGGGGAGTGTGCGAGGCTAGGGGAGTGTACGAAGCTAAAGGAGTGTACGAAGCTAGGGGAGTGTACGAAGCTAGGGGAGTATACGAAGCTGTTGGAGTGTACGAAGCTGTTGGAGTGTACGAAGCTAGGGGAGTGTGCGAAGCTAGGGGAGTGTGCGAAGCTAAGGGAGTGTGCGAAGCTAGGGGAGTGTGCGAAGCTAGGGGAGTGTACGAAACTAGGGGAGTGTGCGAAGCTAGGGGAGTGTACGAAGCTAGGGGAGTGTACGAAGCTAGGGGAGTGTGCGAAGCTAGGGGAGTGTACGAAGCTAGAGTGTACGAAGCTAGGGGAGTGTGCGAGGCTAGGGGAGTGTACGAGGCTAGGGGAGTGTACAAAGCTAGGGGAGTGTACGAAGCTAAAGGAGTGTACGAAGCTAGGGGAGTGTGCGAAGCTAGGGGAGTGTGCGAAGCTAGGGGAGTGTGCGAAGCTAGGGGAGTGTACGAAACTAGGGGAGTGTGCGAAGCTAGGGGAGTGTACGAAGCTAGGGGAGTGTACGAAGCTAGGGGAGTGTGCGAAGCTAGGGGAGTGTACGAAGCTAGGGGAGTGTACGAAGCTAGGGGAGTGTACGAAGCTAGAGGAGTGTACGAAGCTAAAGGAGTGTACGAAGCTAGGGGAGTGTACGAAGCTAGGGGAGTGTACGAGGCTAGGGGAGTGTACGAAGCTAGGGGAGTGTACGAAGCTAGGGGAGTGTGCAAAGCTAGGGGAGTGTACGAAGCAAGGGGAGTGTACGACGCTAGGGGAGTGTACGAAGCTAGGGGAGTGTACGAAGCTAAAGTAGTGTACGAAGCTATTGGAGTGTACGAAGCTAGGGGAGTGTACGAAGCTAGGGGAGTGTACGAAGCTATGGGAGTGTGCGAAGCTAGGGGAGTGTGCGAAGCTAGGGGAGTGTACTAAGTTAGGGGAGTGTGCGAAGCTAGGGGAGTGTGCGAAGCTAGGGGAGTGTACTAAGTTAGGGGAGTGTGCGAAGCTAGGGGAGTGTGCGAAGCTAGGGGAGTGTGCGAAGCTAGGGGAGTGTGCGAAGCTAGGGGAGTGTACTAAGTTAGGGGAGTGTGCGAAGCTAGGGGAGTGTGCGAAGCTAGGGGAGTGTACGAAACTAGGGGAGTGTGCGAAGCTAGGGGAGTGTACGAAGCTAGGGGAGTGTACGAAGCTAGGGGAGTGTGCGAAGCTAGGGGAGTGTACGAAGCTAGGGGAGTGTACGAAGCCAGGGGAGTGTACGAAGCTAGAGGAGTGTACGAAGCTAAAGGAGTGTACGAAGCTAGGGGAGTGTACGAAGCTAGGGGAGTGTACGAGGCTAGGGGAGTGTACGAAGCTAGGGGAGTGTACGAAGCTAGGGGAGTGTGCAAAGCTAGGGGAGTGTACGAAGCAAGGGGAGTGTACGACGCTAGGGGAGTGTGCGAAGCTAGGGGAGTGTGCGAAGCTAAGGGAGTGTGCGAAGCTAGGGGAGTGTGCGAAGCTAGGGGAGTGTACGAAACTAGGGGAGTGTGCGAAGCTAGGGGAGTGTGCGAAGCTAAGGGAGTGTGCGAAGCTAGGGGAGTGTGCGAAGCTAGGGGAGTGTACGAAACTAGGGGAGTGTACGAAGCTAGGGGAGTGTACGAAGCTAGGGGAGTGTGCGAAGCTAGGGGAGTGTACGAAGCTAGAGTGTACGAAGCTAGGGGAGTGTGCGAGGCTAGGGGAGTGTACGAGGCTAGGGGAGTGTACAAAGCTAGGGGAGTGTACGAAGCTAAAGGAGTGTAGGAAGCTAGGGGAGTGTACGAAGCTAGGGGAGTATACGAAGCTGTTGGAGTGTACGAAGCTGTTGGAGTGTACGAAGCTAGGGGAGTGTGCGAAGCTAGGGGAGTGTGCGAAGCTAGGGGAGTGTGCGAAGCTAGGGGAGTGTACGAAACTAGGGGAGTGTGCGAAGCTAGGGGAGTGTACGAAGCTAGGGGAGTGTACGAAGCTTGGGGAGTGTGCGAAGCTAGGGGAGTGTACGAAGCTAGGGGAGTGTACGAAGCTAGGGGAGTGTACGAAGCTAGAGGAGTGTACGAAGCTAAAGGAGTGTACGAAGCTAGGGGAGTGTACGAAGCTAGGGGAGTGTACGAGGCTAGGGGAGTGTATGAAGCTAGGGGAGTGTACGAAGCTAGGGGAGTGTGCAAAGCTAGGGGAGTGTACGAAGCAAGGGGAGTGTACGACGCTAGGGGAGTGTACGAAGCTAGTGGAGTGTACGAAGCTAAAGGAGTGTACGAAGCTATTGGAGTGTACGAAGCTAGGGGAGTGTACGAAGCTAGGGGAGTGTACGAAGCTATGGGAGTGTGCGAAGCTAGGGGAGTGTGCGAAGCTAGGGGAGTGTACTAAGTTAGGGGAGTGTGCGAAGCTAGGGGAGTGTGCGAAGCTAGGGGAGTGTACTAAGTTAGGGGAGTGTGCGAAGCTAGGGGAGTGTGCGAAGCTAGGGGAGTGTGCGAAGCTAGGGGAGTGTGCGAAGCTAGGGGAGTGTACTAAGTTAGGGGAGTGTGCGAAGCTAGGGGAGTGTGCGAAGCTAGGGGAGTGTACGAAACTAGGGGAGTGTGCGAAGCTAGGGGAGTGTACGAAGCTAGGGGAGTGTACGAAGCTAGGGGAGTGTGCGAAGCTAGGGGAGTGTACGAAGCTAGGGGAGTGTACGAAGCTAAGGGAGTGTACGAAGCTAGAGGAGTGTACGAAGCTAAAGGAGTGTACGAAGCTAGGGGAGTGTACGAAGCTAGGGGAGTGTACGAGGCTAGGGGAGTGTACGAAGGTAGGGGAGTGTACGAAGCTAGGGGAGTGTGCAAAGCTAGGGGAGTGTACGAAGCAAGGGGAGTGTACGACGCTAGGGGAGTGTACGAAGCTAGGGGAGTGTACGAAGCTAAAGGAGTGTACGAAGCTATTGGAGTGTACGAAGCTAGGGGAGTGTACGAAGCTAGGGGAGTGTACGAAGCTATGGGAGCGTGCGAAGCTAGGGGAGTGTGCGAAGCTAGGGGAGTGTACTAAGCTAGGGGAGTGTGCGAAGCTAGGGGAGTGTGCGAAGCTAGGGGAGTGTACTAAGTTAGGGGAGTGTGCGAAGCTAGGGGAGTGTACGAAGCTAGGGGAGTGTACGAAGCTAGGGGAGTGTACGAAGCTAGGGGAGTGTACGAAGCTAGGGGAGTGTACGAAGCTAGGGGAGTGTACGAAACTACAACCTCTGTTGACAAGTGCCTCTGCTTTTGTTTTTTTTATATAATTTTGAACTTCAAGAACTCTCATTGTAACAACACAATTTCAAAATTCATACTAATCACTTAAAACACTCTATTATCAATTTTGCAGCGAAATTATTTATAACGATGAAATAATTACGCAAAAAAATACACATTCAAAATTGTATAATAATACAATTGTATAATACATTTTTTTATCTGTATTAAATACGTAGCGGATAACAGTGTAACATCTCAAGACGAGAAAAGTGACACGGGTCTCTCTATATTCTTAATACATTTCAATTAAATAACTCCCGTTTTTTTTACAATTATGCTAATGATAGTTTACTGATATTACACTGTTTATATCTTCTCTTAATATATTGCTACACATGAGTTATATTACTTATACTGTATATGATAAGTCTGCTACACAGGAGTATGTATATGTACACACATATCAACAAGAGTCTTCTGCAACGCTCACCAGGAATATTTACTGCATAGGTACGGCATGGTGGGTAGATCAGTTTCGCTACTAATGAGAATTACAGCTTAACTGAGATTGCACTCTCTGGACTGAAGTTGTTTCTCAACTGTACTTGTAGCTCCCAATAGTTGCTCAGAGAGTAATGCAGAATAGCAGAAGTCACCATAAGATATTTCGGGTAATCTTTTGGTAGTGGTAGTGATGTCGTATCATTCAGTTTGCTCTCAGCCAAGTTCAACAGAGCTCTCACTATTTCGCTGATTTTTTTTTTTTTTAAGATTGCTTCTGATAGTATTTCTAGACGGCGCAGTTCTGTATAATCAAACAATTGATTAAGAATAGACACAATACGGTGAGTAGAAAATACAAAAGTAACCCACACATTTTACAATAGAACTTATAACAACGTTTCGGTCCGACTTAGACTATAAACTGTTTCTTCTAAAACGTTGTACAGCATTTTGAACTCGCCCGTGAATAGTGACAGCATAATTGCGTCGGTAACAACTACATGAAGACGAATGTTAAAACCAAGTACATAATGTACAAGAATCTCGATTTATTCCCGAATAACAGCTTGCATGTCCCACGACAACCATTAATGACAGTCATAATATTGTGACAGAATCCACGTTGATGGAATTCCAACTTCATATAGCACCTTCAAGAATGTTAGGTTCATAAATGTCTTCTTCTAATTGATCTTCAAAAGGAAAGGCGGTGTCCGACAGATAGTAATAATGTTGGTAGAATTACCGACAATATGAAAAGTAAAAGGACACAAGTGCAATTAATGTGACATTAATGTCACTAATGTCACTAATGTGATATTAGTGTCACATTAGTTGCACTTGTGTCCTTATACTTTTCATATTGTCGGTAATTCTACCAACATTATTACAATCTGTCGGACACCGCAACATAATGGACATTTCATGCAGACGTTATTTGGACACCCTTCTTCGTGCTCACAGCTATCGCAACAGACACAACTTCCTACAAGATTGCCTGGCAGAGAAGGTGATCCCTAAGTCTACTCCTGCACAACTCTCTAACTCCAAACACCCCTTCTCTCCAGCTACCCAAGCGTACTTAACTATTCTTTTACTCATGTACGAGTTAATTGCTCTACCATATTGTATTACTACTACTACTACTACTACTACAACTTATGTCACTACTACTACTACTACCACTAGTATTGCACCTCACTCTGAGCCTATATATACCCTCTGTGTCCATGTACTTTTTGTAACGGCTTGACAAAGCTCCTGGAGAGCGCAACGTTGCCACAATAAAATGTCACATTAGTTGCACTTGTGCCCTTTTACTTTTCATATTGTCGGTAATTCTGCCAACATTATTACAAAGATACTGCCAACCGGGAAGATAATGACTGAAGAGAAGACAGGGAAAAGAATGTGATGATCTGATAGATTAGCAGACTATAAATAAACAATGAATAATTTTAGTTTGTGACACAATTTTGACAGTATATAGCACAATTTATATAATATAAACTATACCTTAGAGAATATTAGCATTATATAATCGGTAAACAAGAGAGAAACTCCAAAACAGTACATAAAAGCATTCAATAATATCGCAAAGAATATACAAAATAAAATGAATTGGTTATAACAAGTAAATAAAGAGAAGGTAATGACGCAATATTTCATAATGATAAATTAGGCCGTGTGGGAATTAAGAAAACGATACAATCATGATGAGACAGAAGCGGCAGCAGGAGGGACCTCCAACACTGCGAATAAATCATTAGTGACTGGGCTATTAATCACTTATAATTGTCGTCATTACTGTCCAGGGGAGACACCCATAGTTAATGTTGAACGTTGTTTGTTGTGCATTGTTTGTGGGTTACGTTGTATTATTATGTATGTTGTATGTGTTGTGGGTGATGTATTGTGTGTTGTATGCTGTATTGTGCGTTATATATTCTATTTTGTCGCTTTTGTTTTGTGATAAGTGTTGCATATAGTTTCTAGTACATGATATGTTTTATATTTTATGTAACGTGTTGCACGTTGTGTGCTGCATGCTGCGTGTGTTTAATTAGCTATCTGTAGCTAAAAGAGCATTACTAAGCTCATTATGTTCTGTCGCCAGTAATTAATGTAATCATCATATTGTCTAAATTTCCTATCGATGCCTCACTTCTTTAAACTCTTCATTATTCTCCCACTCTCTTTGGTAAACAAATTCTAGAATCTATTCGGCACCATTTATTTCTCATTTGTCGGTTCTTGTTTACCTGTGTTGTGTAACTGTGCCAGGAGAAAATAAACCAAGGTATTTATAGTAAGACGAATTCACTTATTTTAGTGACAAGGGTTCTGATCAAGTTACTGGTTTTGTTTCAATGGTTTACTTTGTGAGGGTTGAGCTCTTGCTACTTGCCTCTCCTCTTAACATTCGTTCCACTGCTGTCATTGTTTACTAAACCTTTGCAATATAGCATGACCACTTTCAAGCATGAAATAGGTTTACAATTTCTGATTGACTCAAGGCTGAGGGACTGATTACCTCAAATTACTCCTGTTCTTCATCATTCTCCTTTGTATGGACTGATGAAGTCACTGTGTGGCGAAACTTTTCCTCATTAAATATACCCAAGTGTTGCACATGTCAGATTTATCTACATTAGTTGTGTCTTTTTGAGTACTATTGGTGCGATGCTCAAAGGTGTTTTAAAGAGACGTGTGCCATTGTAATTGATAAGATGATTTTGGGAGTTTGTGTGAAACACACACCTGGGAAAGACGCCTGTGTTTCACGCATGTGTTTCAACATAATCTACCACAACCACCTGATCAATGATATTAGCACATGCTTCACTGCCAAAGTAGATGAGATGTAAAATGCAGGATTCTGGAATCATCACTAATCAGCATAGAAAACTTCAACCAGAAAAAGCCTTCTACAACAAAGCTGAGCCTCTTGCCAGGAAGATTTTTGATCGCTATCCTAAATAGCAACAGGTCATTGTGTGGTGGAACACTGTTGTAGGCCTACAGAGTGAAGTTAAAACACCTCTTTCTCGAATTCAACCTCTTCTCAGCTATATATTTTTTTAAACCTATTATTCTACAAAAATAAGCTTCAGCACAGTTCACTTGACTGTTCACATCAACACACACACACAAATATATATATATATATATATATATATATATATATATATATATATATATATATATATATATATATATATGTAGGTAGGTAGTAGGTTGGTAGACAGCAACCACCCAGGGAAGTACTACCGTCCTGCCAGATGACTGTGAAACAGAAACCTGTAACTGTTTTGCATGATGGTAGGATTCCTGGTTTCTTTTTCTGTCTCATAAACACGCTAGATAACAGGGATATCTTGCTACTCTTACTTACACTTTGGTCACACTTCACAGACACGCACATGCATATATATATACATACATCTAGGTTTTTCTCCTTTTTCTAAATAGCTCTTGTTCTTCTTTATTTCTTCTATTGTCCATGGGGAAGTGGAAAAGAATCTTTCCTCCGTAAGCCATGCGTGTCGTATGAGGCGACTAAAATGCCGGGAGCAATGGGCTAGTAACCCCTTCTCCTGTAGACATTTACTAAAAAAGAGAAGAAGAAAAACTTTATAAAACTGGGATGCTTAAATGTGCGTGGATGTAGTGCGGATGACAAGAAACAGATGATTGCTCATGTTATGAATGAAAAGAAGTTGGATGTCCTGGCCCTAAGCGAAACAAAGCTGAAGGGGGTAGGGGAGTTTCAGTGGGGGGAAATAAATGGGATTAAATCTGGAGTATCTGACAGAGTTAGAGCAAAGGAAGGGGTAGCAGTAATGTTAAATGATCAGTTATGGAAGGAGAAAAGAGAATATGAATGTGTAAATTCAAGAATTATGTGGATTAAAGTAAAGGTTGGATGCGAAAAGTGGGTCATAATAAGCGTGTATGCACCTGGAGAAGAGAGGAATGTAGAGGAGAGAGAGAGAGATTTTGGGAGATGTTAAGTAAATGTATAGGAGCCTTTGAACCAAGTGAGAGAGTAATTGTGGTAGGGGACCTGAATGCTAAAGTAGGAGAAACTTTTAGAGAGGGTGTGGTAGGTAAGTTTGGGGTGCCAGGTGTAAATGATAATGGGAGCCCTTTGATTGAACTTTGTATAGAAAGGGGTTTAGTTACAGGTAATACATATTTTAAGAAAAAGAGGATAAATAAGTATACAAGATATGATGTAGGGCGAAATGACAGTAGTTTGTTGGATTGTGTATTGGTAGATAAAAGACTGTTGAGTAGACTTCAGGATGTACATGTTTATAGAGGGGCCACAGATATATCAGATCACTTTCTAGTTGTAGCTACACTGAGAGTAAAAGGTAGATGGGATACAAGGAGAATAGAAGCATCAGGGAAGAGAGAGGTGAAGGTTTATAAACTAAAAGAGGAGGCAGTTAGGGTAAGATATAAACAGCTATTGGAGGATAGATGGGCAAATGAGAGCATAGGCAATGGGGTCGAAGAGGTATGGGGTAGGTTTAAAAATGTAGTGTTAGAGTGTTCAGCAGAAGTTTGTGGTTACAGGAAAGTGGGTGCAGGAGGGAAGAGGAGCGATTGGTGGAATGATGATGTAAAGAGAGTAGTAAGGGAGAAAAAGTTAGCATATGAGAAGTTTTTACAAAGTAGAAGTGATGCAAGGAGGGAAGAGTATATGGAGAAAAAGAGAGAGGTTAAGAGAGTGGTGAAGCAATGTAAAAAGAGAGCAAATGAGAGAGTGGGTGAGATGTTATCAACAAATTTTGTTGAAAATAAGAAAAAGTTTTGGAGTGAGATTAACAAGTTAAGGAAGCCTATTGAACAAATGGATTTGTCAGTTAAAAATAGGAGAGGAGAGTTATTAAATGGAGAGTTAGAGGTATTGGGAAGATGGAGGGAATATTTTGAGGAATTGTTAAATGTTGATGAAGATAGGGAAGCTGTGATTTCGTGTATAGGGCAAGGAGGAATAACATCTTGTAGGAGTGAGGAAGAGCCAGTTGTGAGTGTGGAGGAAGTTCGTGAGGCAGTAGGTAAAATGAAAGGGGGTAAGGCAGCCGAGATTGATGGGATAAAGATAGAAATGTTAAAAGCAGGTGGGGATATAGTTTTGGAGTGGTTGGTGCATTTATTTAATAAATGTATGGAACAGGGTAAGGTACCTAGGGATTGGCAGAGAGCATGCATAGTTCCTTTGTATGAAGGCAAAGGGGATAAAAGAGAGTGCAAAAATTATAGGGGGATGAGTCTGTTGAGTATATCTGGTAAAGTGTATGGTAGAGTTATTATTGAAAGAATTAAGAGTAAGACGGAGAATAGGATAGCAGATGAACAAGGAGGCTTTAGGAAAGGTAGGGGGTGTGTGGACCAGGTGTTTACAGTGAAACATATAAGTGAACAGTATTTAGATAAGGCTAAAGAGGTCTTTGTGGCATTTATGGATTTGGAAAAGGCGTATGACAGGGTGGATAGGGGGGCAATGTGGCAGATGTTGCAGGTGTATGGTGTAGGAGGTAGGTTACTGAAAGCAGTGAAGAGTTTTTACGAGGATAGTGAGGCTCAAGTTAGAGTATGTAGGAAAGAGGGAAATTATTTCCCAGTAAAAGTAGGCCTTAGACAAGGATGTGTGATGTCACCGTGGTTGTTTAATATATTTATAGATGGGGTTGTAAGAGAAGTGAATGCGAGGGTCTTGGCAAGAGGCGTGGAGTTAAAAGATAAAGAATCACACACAAAGTGGGAGTTGTCACAGTTGCTCTTTGCTGATGACACTGTGCTCTTGGGAGATTCTGAAGAGAAGTTGCAGAGATTGGTGGATGAATTTGGTAGGGTGTGCATAAGAAGAAAATTAAAGGTGAATACAGGAAAGAGTAAGGTTATGAGGATAACAAAAAGATTAGGTGATGGAAGATTGGATATCAGATTGGAGGGAGAGAGTATGGAGGAGGTGAATGTATTCAGATATTTGGGAGTGGACGTGTCAGCGGATGGGTCTATGAAAGATGAAGTGAATCATAGAATTGATGAGGGGAAAAGGGTGAGTGGTGCACTTAGGAGTCTGTGGAGACAAAGAACTTTGTCCTTGGAGGCAAAGAGGGGAATGTATGAGAGTATAGTTTTACCAACGCTCTTATATGGGTGTGAAGCATGGGTGATGAATGTTGCAGCGAGGAGAAGGCTGGAGGCAGTGGAGATGTCATGTCTGAGGGCAATGTGTGGTGTGAATATAATGCAGAGAATTCGTAGTTTGGAAGTTAGGAGGAGGTGCGGGATTACCAAAACTGTTGTCCAGAGGGCTGAGGAAGGGTTGTTGAGGTGGTTCGGACATGTAGAGAGAATAGAGCGAAACAGAATGACTTCAAGAGTGTATCAGTCTGTAGTGGAAGGAAGGCGGGGTAGGGGTCGGCCTAGGAAAGGTTGGAGAGAGGGGGTAAAGGAGGTTTTGTGTGCGAGGGGCTTAGACTTCCAGCAGGCATGCGTGAGCGTGTTTGATAGGAGTGAATGGAAACAAATGGTTTTTAATACTTGACGTGCTGTTGGAGTGTGAGCAAAGTAACATTTATGAAGGGGTTCAGGGAAACCGGCAGGCCGGACTTGAGTCCTGGAGATGGGAATTACAGTGCCTGCACTCTGAAGGAGGGGTGTTAATGTTGCAGTTTAAAAACTGTAGTGTAAAGCACCCTTCTGGCAAGACAGTGATGGAGTGAATGATGGTGAAAGTTTTTCTTTTTCGGGCCACCCTGCCTTGGTGGGAATCGGCCAGTGTGATAATAAAAAAAAAAATTATATATATAATTATTATTATTATTATTATTATTATTATTATTATTATTATTAATGAAATCACGAAACAAGTGATTTTAAATCTACCAAACTGCGGCAGGCCAGGACTCGACCCTACGAACCATGTACCGCCTCCAGAGACAGCACAATGTACACATCACCTTTCCGTATAAGCCATGTGTTTGGGAAATGAGTATTTAATTATTATAATATAGTCTGTTGTGAATGTGAGAGTGAGGCGGTAGGAATGAACGACTCCAGGTGTAAGTTGACAGTAACCAGGCAGGTACAATTTATGTGTATTTGTGTTTACTCTTTGCTTGTGTGTGTGTGTGTGTTTCACTCTGTTTGCCTTTTTTCTTATGTGTGGTGACGAAGTCATGCGTCATCATACGTCATCTCTTTCCTCCAGTCATAATTGTTACCTTATGACTTTATTCTAGATTTCTCTGCCCAGATTCTCAGTTTGCTGCCCGAGGAGGAAGAAAAATGAGAGGGAGAGTATGAGAATTTTGAGTTGTGTGTTGACGCCTTTCTGCTGAGAATGTAGAAAGGATTCTCCCATCCTGAGCAGGATTATTCTCAGCAGTATCAATTAGCGTTCTCTGCTGACAGATGTTTAGAGTGTTTGTGCCAATATTTTTGGTAATCTTAAGCGCTCGAAACGTGTTCTGTGAATTGTGAATCTGCATGTCTCCGTGGGGTGTTCTACGTATTCCCATTTATTTCATTCAATGTTCGTGGTTAGATATGGTTTCGGTAGAGTCTTGGGTATTACTGAGGGATGACGTCATTATCATTATAATCATAATTAAGCGTCAAACCGCAAGGTCATACAGAGCTGAGGGATCCCATCAAAATGATGGGCAAATGCATAATCCTTTACAAAGGCACACCCGTTTTTCAGTACATACTAATTAATCTAGGCTCTCTTTCGGGGTCACTTATGTGGTTGGGCAACACGTCTTTTATTAACATGCACATACTAATCATAGTAACACCTTCATGCTTCAGTGTTCGTGCTAGAATATCGTTTGTCTATTTCTTCATTTATCGATACATCAAGAGACGAAGTCTTTCAATTCCTACATTTTAAGGTGCAAATGTTTCTGTATGTTAAGTATTTGCAATTTGTTAGGTGTGTCAAAATAAAATATTAATATTATAATCATTTATGTAATATTATATGTAATATTATAATCATTTACTCTGTTTAATGTTATAAAATCTTGGAACGCTCATTGCCAAAATACATACAGTCATATAGCACAGTGTACGGCACTTTTATTTTGAAGTTTGCTGTCAGCAGCTTTACAACTCCTTCGCTTCAACATTATAACCTCTAGACGGAAGTCATGATGACGGTTTTGAAGGGACTTGAGCTAGAGTACGACAGAGCCACACTGGTGTTGGATTCGTCTGTAAAAAACCTGCATTCGTGGTCACATTGGTGCCCATGCTAACCTCCTTAGAGTGCTTATAAATGTCATATGTGAAGAATGGGAAACATGTAACAAGAAGCAAAGGCCAGGTTGGAGAAAAATAAAGATCAGGTGGAGGAGCAGTGAAGATCAGGTGGAGGAGCAGTGAAGATCAGGTGGAAGAGCAGGGACGATGAAACGAGGAACAGTAAGATCATATGAATGAGCAGTAGAAACCAGGTGGAGGAGCAGTATATGTCAGGTGGAACAGCAGTAAAGGTGAGGTGGAGGAGCAGTAACGATCAAACAAGGGAGCAGTAAAGTTTAAGAGGTCTAACTAGTAAAGGGAAGGCCCTACTAGTAAGGTTTAAGTATAGGAGCAGTAAAGATTAGATGGGGGAAGCAATAATGTCAGGTGGAAGAGCAGTAAAGATCAGGTGGGGGAGCAGTAATGTTAGATGGAAGAGCAGTAAAGGTCAGGGTAAAGAAGAGGAGACGCTGCTGGCAGCATGGAAGAGAAACCAATTTAAATGCGTCAAGGTAGCTGACAAAGCTCTCAGGACTGGTGGCACTTTTTACCGTCGTGCGTAGTTGTTATTGTTGTATATGCATTTGGATAAAACTGCTGATGCTGTTGTTGCTGCTGCTGTCAGCATTTTTGGTGCAGATGAGGCGTAATTTTCCAGTGCAGTTAAATAATAGCATTGAAGATTTGAAGCGAATCACAAGAGGCATTGACAAGTTAACTCAGATTATTATCTCAATTTCAGTAATAGAAAATGGAAAATTGTCATGTACAGCTCAAAACCATTGACAGCTTTCCTCTAAGAAACACCAGTATTGAAACATCATAGCCAATCCTTCTCTTTATTACCTTAAACACACAAGAATTCTAAACTTTACGAGCACATGAAGTTTCAAGCCCCTCGGATACAGATGCAGTTCAATGTTGATAAATGCAAAGTTTTGAAGCTCGGGAATGTCCATAACCCTAGCATTTATAAGCTAAATTATGTAGAACGTAGCCACACAGATTGGGAAAACTACTTTGGGATTATGGTAAGCAGCAACTTTAAAACAAAAAAGTCCAGCGGTTATATTACAGCTTTATACATCATTAGTAAGGCCTCACCCAGATTACGCAGCTCAGTTCTGGTCTCCATATTATAGAATGGGCAAAATTAATACATAACATTAGAAATCTTCCGTATGAAGAAAGATTGAAGTCCCTTAAATTACATTCACTTGTAAGACGAAGAACGAGGGGGAACATGATCGAAGTGTATAAGTGGAAGATTGGTATTAAATGGGATATAAATAAAGCCTTGAGGATGTCCCTCCAAGAGAGAACCTGAAATAATGGATTCAGATTGGATAAGTTTAGATTTAGAAAGGATATAGGAAAGTATTGGTTTGGAAATAGGGTAGTTGATGAGCGGAACAGTCTGCGTAGTAGGGTTATTGAAGCTAAACCCTTGGGTAGTTTCAAATTGAGGTTGGATGAATACATGAGTGAGAGGCGTTGGATTTGAGTGGGACTTGCAAATGAGTAAATAGATTTATCAAAGCTTATTGCTTGAGTAGCGTTGAAAATGGGTTGGGCAAATTTTCTGTTAGTGAGATGGATTTGTAAAGGTCCTGCTAGTATGGGACAACAGGCCTGCTGCAGTATTCCTCCTTTCATATGTTAAAATTAAGTCCTATCTGAAATTTTCTCTTGTACATTTAAAGATATATTTTTTCATTTATGTTAATATAAAAATTAATGATTTTGTACCTAAAGAACCTTAGAAAACTTACCTAACCTTATTATTTAATTTAGTCTAATCCAACTAAAAGTATTCTAGGTAAGTTTACAATAAATTAATAAATAAATACAATGAAATACATTTCTTTTGTTTGATTCAGAATTATTTTTGCCACATTATTGCATACACAAATTTCGCTTTCCCTATTCGGCAGGAAGTGCGTTGCTATTTAAGCCAAAATCTCAAGTTTTACTTATTCGGCATGACACCCACATACACAGACATACACCATCACACACAAACAAAAATATATTCACAAACACTAGCAAATGATCTCGGTGAATTCAAAGATGAACTCTGTCCTCTTTGGCGCAAATTGTAGAACGGCGAGGTAATAGCCACCGCTAATTGGCTAATACCCCGACCAACTGACATCGTTAATTGTCTGAGTGCTGCTTCGATTTCGTTGTAGTGTCAGCCTTTACCAGACAGTGCTACCTGTGTTAAAGAGAAGAAAGGTTTATGTAGCTGCTTTATCTAACATCATTAATTTATTATAAAGTTACATATTACACTGCTGCTTATGCCACAACAGGAAAGAGATATTCTATAATATTGGACTGCACTACAATGAAAATGTCGAATTTGCATGAAAGCACAGCAATAGTTGTGGGTACAAGATGTGATAGCAAAGTATGTGTAAGGATAACATACATGACGTGTTTTGGTAACGACTCTGTTACCTTAATAGGTTTTGTATAATTTTTGGTCTTCCTAAACTTTCCTACTGACTGTTTAATTCCTACGTGCTCTCAGTATTTGCAGCAGTGAATTCCTTGAATAATAAAGTGTTTTTTCCTAGAATAGATCTTTACTAAACTTCTGAATCCTCGTTATTTCATCAGAGACTGTGTGCGTCGTGCACACATTTTCAACCTAGACTAGACACAACCGAAAGAACGCACATGGTCCTCCGTAAATACTATATTCTTAAACACGTCTTCAGTATTCTCTCCGACATGAAATTCCAAGCATCACCTCTACCTCCACTAAAATTAAAGGCATCACTAACAGGGTTCACTACCAATCCAAACCATAGCCACTACTAAGACCAAATATATCATGGGAGAAATAACAGATTCTAGCATTAATGGACACAGTCTGCCAGCTTGAACAACGCCTGTGCTTCACATAAACTCCCACAAAAACTTCGTTATAATGGTGCACGACTCACTATCAGATAAGAAGACACTTCCAAATGCAGGATTCTAGTATCATCAATAATCAGTATATCCAATAACGTTATCCAGAACGACGGCTTCTAGAAACACCATTGGTGAGCCTCTTGCCATGAAGCTTCTTGACTGTTAACCCATTTAGCAACAGGTTATATTCTGAAATAATTCTCTGTTGTAGTTTGGAGGAACATTGCAGCAGACCTAATGGCCCGTACTAGGCAGTTCATTTTCGTATCCAGCCTTATCTCACCTATATATTTGTCCAGCCTTTCATTGGTCTATCCAAGAAGTCAGTTTCAACATAGTTTACCTTACTCATCACGTCACTACGCTATTTAAAGTCACATACTCTATCCATAAGTAGATCTGTTTGTGACCTGATAAATCCCACTCTGTGGGCCATAGGTTATCAATAAAGACTCACATACTTGTTATTTTATACATGATAATTGTCACAGCACACCAGTATTGCAAATCTGAATCCTGTCGGAGGGGGCATTATCAAGTTAAAATAAATGCCATGGGCAAAGAAAAAAAAAGTTAACTACAGGAACGTGTTCCATTTAGTATACTTAATAATCTGCCGTAGAATCTAAATGATATAACGTTCAACATAATTTTCCAGCATGATACCACATTCTTTAGTGATCCTGTGGAGTAAATATAATTCTGCATGAGGAATCAATTTTAAGTGTAATGAACAATTATTGATGCTAGGTAATAACCCACATAGAGAGACACTCATGAAAAATATAGTTGCTCTGTGAATATCTAGACCCTCAAATGATAATCTTTTCAGCAGATACGAGAAATTGCAGTTCTGTGGCAGGCACCCTCCCCATACAAACATGTTCACATCTCGATTTCTTGCGTCTATTGAAGACGACTCCAGCTGGGGTAGACATGTACAGACTAATTTTATTTCCCGTACCTTTATTTCCATGTTGGTTATTGCTTAGCATTGGTTATGTATATTTTATTATAACTGGGAAAACAGTTTACACATAGTTCAACAAAAATCTAAATCTTTCTTCAGGTATTATCACCAGCAGGAAAATTTGAAGCCAGTGTATTGAAAATTTTGAAGTTATCGGACATTAACCAATAATCTGCTTTAATAAATTTGCAAATTGGCACCAATAGTCAAATATCAATTCAAACTTTTAACTAAATACAACACACCAATGTTAAAAGTCTGAAGCCGACTGCAGAAAGTATTTTTACTTTACAGCACGGAAATTAAAATCCCAATATTTTTAATATAATTGGGAAATTGGCACATTCACTGACCAAATAATTCTTCAACTTTCCTCTAAGGAAACCTTGCAAAATAACGTTGATCTTGCAATGAATTGCCAAGAGCTTCATACGGCTCAGTAATCTAGTTTCCGTGATATACTAGCCTGAGTACCCTGCCAGGAGTCCAATTCCTTGAACGTCGTAATAAAAACTAGCTATGGTTTCTGTTGTTCGACGCCAGTTACATGTCTGCATATTCTCTAGCCTGGAAAAATAGTGTTAGGGAAAAAATGCTGCATAAAGCTCCCGTTGTGTCAGTAATTGCCTTGTTAGTGTCGTTAGGATTTTTTCAGGGCAGTAGCAACTTTCTTTGTCTGCATCTTGCAGGCACTAGCCTTGCAAACTGGGACGTCTTCAGCACGCGCGCCCTCTCTCCCTCTCGCCTCCAGAATGCCGATTATACACAAGATGTCAAAAACTGCTCCTTAGATGACACTCTTGTTCTCCTTTCCTCTCTGCAGCTCTCAAATTTTGGGAACTGACCCCCGTCCACGACTGGACTTTCGCACAATCACATGCATTTTTTTGGTGTGTGTGTGTGTACTCACCTAATTCTACTCAGCTAATTGTGGTTGCAGGGATTGAGACTCAGCTCCTGGCCCCGCCTCTTCAGTGTGTGTGTGTGTGTGTGTGTGCGTGTGTGTGTGTGTGTGTGTGTAATTAATATTTTTAGCTAAAAGAGCAGTTCATTGCTCTTTATGTCCTGTCTTCAGTAATTTAGTGACTATAATTCCTTTATAATTTTCATAAGGTTGAAACTTTCACTTCAATGTAATCATTACATTGATCGAAACTCTGTGAAGAAAAATATTTCACTTTCCCTTTTACTCTATCTTTTCCTCAATTTGCAACCAAATAGTTTTGTTTTCCTTGATGACGGTTTTAAAAAAACATACTTTATCTATTCCTTCATCTCCTTCAGTGACTTAATGTGGCTCTTATGTCTTTCATCCTCCTATTAGCCAGTGTTTTCAACATTTCATCATAACTAATATAAAAATAAATGTGAAAAATATGTACATATCTTAATTGTAACGTATATATGACACCCTCTTAAGAGGCCATTTTTTCTCTTATAACTGGTCGAATTATGAAATACCTGAATCGACTCTGTGACAAACAAACACTACTTTAAAAATCATCCAAATTAGCTTTTCTTACCTGTTCTACCTGTCAACTCAACACATTTTAACTTTATTCCACACCACTCTTCTCTCCCTTTCCATCACTGACATCCTTATCGTGGCCCAAAAGAAAGCGTTTGTATTTTCCTTTCAGAAAAAAAAATTTCATCCATTGGAATAGTTTGCTTTTTATTCCGTCAATAATTATAGTTTTTAATTTAGTCTCGCATAGAAGAGCTTCCATAAGGTACTTTGTTAAAGATTACACTAACGCAACCAGCCTGTCCACTATTCTCTTGAGCAGTTTCCGGGACTCTGTCGTAATAAACTATATGCATTTCTGTCGCTGCGCGTTACGAGAAGAGTATCCCGTATTCCGTGAAGCCCTGTCCCCTGTACCTCAATGCGGCATAAGTTGATAATGCAGTTGCAGTCTAGCGTTGAAAATTTGAAAGCAATCCGAAGAGGCATTCACAGTTGATCAAATTTCTTAGAAATTATAAATTATGATATAACACAACCGTAACCTAGTTCAGACTTAAAGAAAATGACGAATATCCTAAAAAATACAGTCACATTAAGCTTGAAGCCAATCGGAAATTGCATGGAAGGGTTGAAGCTAATCCGATGCGACACCCAGAAATTATTACATAAAAAGCAGCATTAAATCTTTCTAGTTTCTAATAAAACAAAGTGGAATCTACACAGTCCAATTTCTCCTCAAACTTTTCTTCAAGAAATATTCACCACCTTTTAAGAAAGTAAACTAAGTTAAGCAAATAAGTAAGTTTAAGATTAGTGTACCTAACATACATATTTTTAACACTTCTCTTAAGGGCACAAAGATGTTATGGACACAAAAGAATATTAAGTTGATTTAAACTAGTATACAAAAGTATAGTCAAACTCGGTGAATT
>NC_091296.1:49184379-49261879 GCF_038502225.1 Cherax quadricarinatus
TATTCCTCCTTGCCCTATACACGAAATCACAGCTTCCCTATCTTCATCAACATTTAACAATTCCTCAAAATATTCCCTCCATCTTCCCAATACCTCTAACTCTCCATTTAATAACTCTCCTCTCCTATTTTTAACTGACAAATCCATTTGTTCTCTAGGCTTTCTTAACTTGTTAATCTCTCTCCAAAACTTTTTCTTATTTTCAACAAAATTTGTTGATAACATCTCACCCACTCTCTCATTTGCTCTCTTTTTACATTGCTTCACCACTCTCTTAACTTCTCTCTTTTTCTCCATATACTCTTCCCTCCTTGCATCACTTCTACTTTGTAAAAACTTCTCATATGCTAACTTTTTCTCCCTTACTACTCTCTTTACATCATCATTCCACCAATCGCTCCTCTTCCCTCCTGCACCCACTTTCCTGTAACCACAAACTTCTGCTGAACACTCTAACACTACATTTTTAAACCTACCCCATACCTCTTCGACCCCATTGCCTATGCTCTCATTAGCCCATCTATCCTCCAATAGCTGTTTATATCTTACCCTAACTGCCTCCTCTTTTAGTTTACAAACCTTCACCTCTCTCTTCCCTGATGCTTCTATTCTCCTTGTATCCCATCTACCTATTACTCTCAGTGTAGCTACAACTAGAAAGTGATCTGATATATCTGTGGCCCCTCTATAAACATGTACATCCTGAAGTCTACTCAACAGTCTTTTATCTACCAATACATAATCCAACAAACTACTGTCATTTCGGCCTTCATCATATCGTGTATACTTATTTATCCTCTTTTTCTTAAAATATGTATTACCTATAACTAAACCCTTTCTATACAAAGTTCAATCAAAGGGCTCCCATTATCATTTACACCTGGCACCCCAAACTTACCTACCACACCCTCTCTAAAAGTTTCTCCTACTTTAGCATTCAAGTCCCCTACCACAATTACTCTCTCACTTGGTTCAAAGGCTCCTATACTTTCACTTAACATCTCCCAAAATCTCTCTCTCTCCTCTGCATTCCTCTCTTCTCCAGGTGCATACACGCTTATTATGACCCACTTCTCGCATCCAACCTTTACTTTAATCAACATAATTCTTGAATTTACACATTCATATTCTCTTTTCTCCTTCCATAACTGATCATTTAACATTACTGCTACCCCTTCCTTTGCTCTAACTCTCTCAGATACTCCAGATTTAATCCCATTTATTTCCCCCCACTGAAACTCTCCTACCCCCTTGTATATATATATATAAATATATATATATATATATATAATATTATATATATATATATATATATATATATATATATATATATATATATATATATAAATATATATATATATATATATATATATATATATATATATATATATATATATATATATATATTTATATATATATATATATATATAAATATATATATATATATATATATATATATATATATATATATAAATATATATATATATATATATATATATATATATATATATATATGCAATAAGATCACAGTAAACAGGTGATTTCAAAATATGCAAAACAACCACTCTGAAAGAATTGAGAAATTCCAAGCGCTTTCGTGACTACTTGATAATGTGAGTAGTCACGAAAGCCCTTGGAATTTCTCTATTCTTTCAGAGTGGTTGTTTTGCATATATAATATATATATATATATATATATATATATATATATATATATATATATATGTATAAATATATATATATATATATATATATATATATATATATATATATATATATATATATAAATATATGGGCGCCTAGCAAACCTAAGAATAGCGTTTCGACATCTGAGTAAGGAATCATTCAAGTCTCTGTGCACGGTGCTCGTCAGGCCCATATTGGAGTATGCAGCAGCAATGTGGAACCCACACTTGTTCAAGTACGTCAAGAAATTAGAGACAGTAGTTTGGTACAAGACAAGTCCTGGCGCTAAGGGGTACGTCCTACTAGGAGGGGTTAAGGGAAATCAACCCGAGGACAGTAGAGGACTGGAGGGATAGAGGGAGACACGACAATGACATAATTGATAGGGTCAGAATGTTTCAGAGGTGGGACACGGCAACAATAGGTCACAGCTGGAAGCTGAAAAGACAGATTAGTCTCAGGAATGTTAGAAGATATTTCTTCAAACCTAGAGATGTCAGGAAGTGGAACAATCTAGAGAGTGAAGTAGTGAATACAGGATCCATACATAACTTTAAGATGAGGTACGATAAGGCTTTCGGAGCAGCGACTAGCGAAGAGGCTGGGAGAGGAGCTGTGAATCGACCTCTACAATTACAAATAGGTCAGGGGGCGCGCGCGGGTACACACACACACATACATGCACATCAATATCACTTTACTATGCCCAGTCATAAAAAAATATATATTCTATTATTTACTGGGCTGAAGCCATTCAATTAAAATTTTAACATACCATTTTTATTACTTTCGAATTATCATGAATGTAATATATTTTCCATCAGTGTCTTTTACCACAAATGAACTCTGCTTTGAAAGAATGGCCACAATATTGCATTAATACACTACAGTTTGGACACATTTTCATTTTAGAAACATATACTATTTTACATTGAATTAACTGTTGAAAGTACCACAGATACAGTAATGAACAAATGTTTGTCCCCCATAAAATCTTATTCTTCAATTTGTATTTTTGTCTTCATACTTCTCAGCAAAATGCGTTTCATCTAAGTATTTTTCCTGCAGTTTTTATTGTTCCTAGAACAAAGAGAGAATAAAGGATCACTGCAAATACTACGCCACTGCATTGTATAATGAAACGCATTTGTCTTTTCAAAGGCAGGTACTCTTATAAAGTTTCTAAGCTCTTAACTCCGGGTGCGTGAGACGAGGAGAGATGAGGGGAAGCAGAAAAATTTAACCTGGGCACCCCTGCTGGCATTGTTGTTGAGAGAATGAGTAGTGTGTAGCAGCCGTGACGCATTCAGTGTCAACAAAGTTGCCCCGGTTGGTGTTGATACAGCCAGTGTTACTGTAGACTCACCTCTTCGCTCCCCCTCACTCTCCTCAACCAACTCGTCCTCCTTTTACTACGTCACATTTTTGACGTGGTACTCATCGTCAAATTCTTAAAGCATCCAGTTCTCTCAAATCCCATTTTATTACTTAATAATGGTTATGGTAGATTAAATATGGTTTTCTTAGCTTATATAAACTCATTAAAATGTATATTTCAGCATAACTAGAGAACATTTAAAAAGTCAACTTACTTGCATCTAGTTACGACGGGGAAGAGAAATTAAAGAAACATTGTTATAAACGTTTATTACTGGTGAAGCCGA
This sequence comes from Cherax quadricarinatus, assembly GCF_038502225.1. Taxonomy (NCBI): domain Eukaryota; kingdom Metazoa; phylum Arthropoda; class Malacostraca; order Decapoda; family Parastacidae; genus Cherax; species Cherax quadricarinatus. The sequence goes on from NC_091296.1 coordinate 49,187,730, forward strand.
CCCTCCAGTCCTTCCATCACAACACTGACAGTGACCCCCGTATTTCATCCATAGGAAAATCCTACCATACCCACCCATTACTAATTCTCTTCCTCAAAGACACCCCTCCGTACTCTTCGTCGGCCTCTACTATCACCCCATTATGTTCTTACTTTATTTGTTTTTTTTCCTCTCTCGACCTTCTCTTTCTTTCTCTTTCCCCTAACTACCTCTATTATCTCTCTCTCGCTCTCTCTTTCTCTCTCGCTCTCTCTCTCTCTTTCTCTCGCTCTCTCATTGAGCGGCGCCGGCATTTCTATACAAGGGGTTATCTTGTTGGAAGGAGGGGCAAGGGGGCTATTAGAGACTTATTTTTGAAGCAGCGTTGTTATTTTTATTTTGGTGCTATGGGAATCTTGAGGTGATGAAACCTCAAACCCACCCTCTAGGTGCCTCTGCTTTCCCAGTTTAAATTCATCACCCTTCCTCTTACTTTTTTCCTCATGATGCTACATCATCCTCTTGTTTGCACACAGCTCACCCTCACGTCCTCATCCTTCAGCATATCTTTCTTACCCGATTCCGAAATTCATTTTCCAAATAATATCTGATTATTCATAAATTCACTATTTTTTATTAAGTTCAGTTTGGTAAAACTGAAAAAAATGATATATATATATATATATATATATATATATATATATATATATATATATATATATATATATATATATATATATACATATATATATATATATATGTCGTGCCGAATAGGCAGAACTTGCGATCTTGGCTTAAATAGCAACGCTCATCTTGCCATACAGGACAAGTGAAAATTTGTGTATGCAATAATTTCGCCAAAATCATTCTGAATCTAACGAAAAAATATATTTCACTGTGTTTGTTTAGTATTAAATTATTGTAAACAAATCTAAAATATATTTAGTTGGGTTAGGCTAAAATAAATTGTTCTTGTTATAATAAGGTTAGGTAAGTTTTCTAAGATTCTTTTGGAGCAAAATTAAAAACTTTTGCATTAACATTAATGAAAAAAATATATCTTTAAACGTATAAGAAATTTTTTTTAGAAAGGACTTAATTTTAAATGAGTTCTTGCTAATTGACCAGTTTTGCATATTCGGCACGACATATATATATATATATATATATATATATATACATAAATATATATATATATATATATATATATATACACCACTGCATATTCCATCCTGTTAATAGAGGTAGGTACCTTAATACCAGTGAAGAGTTTTTCATCAAAAGAACTAGAGCAACATTCCTTTTCCTTGGATCGAGTTATATTGCTTTCCATTTCTCAAGGTGCTGTATTATACCAACGGGTTTAGTGCTTTCCCTTTATATAAATGAATCAGAAGCCATCCCTATAAATTTTCAGGCCGATGTACCATTAATAAATCTAAAATTAACTCCCAATACCACTAAGAAAACCATTCGTGACACATGTCAGATTCGTCATTGCGGATACAGAAGAAGTAGACAGCCAGTACAGTTGACTATAAATTCCCTTTTCGGTAGATTTTCCTTGACAAATCAAACAGCATTTTAGGCTTTGTTAACTGTTCATTCGCTATAGGCACAAGACTAGTATCGCTGCCTCTTTTACCGATTCATAAGTGATTTGGTTTTAAACTTTCAGAAAAAGGTATTCTGACCATTCGCGAATGAAAAACTGGACGGATCAGAGTAGTGCTCATCGCAGGGGCTAAAGTAATAGAAATGAGATAGTCTGTTAGATAAAGATGTTGATGTTCATTAACGTTAGGTTGGGATGACTTCTCTCTCGACGTTTCAAATCTCTGTTATACACTTTTATTTACAGGTTAACGAATATCATAATGCTTCAGCTCACAACAAAGTGTAACCTTATCTAATTTATATGTCTCTACCCTCAGTACAACGCCCACTGATGCATCCCTCAACTGTCTACTAATACCTAATTGGTACTTAATTATTAATAAGTGAACAGGAGCAAATGGTGAAAGAATTAATTATACCTCTCAGGCCGCCCATAAATTGATCACGGATCATTTCGTTTATGAGTCGAATGTTATATAACTGAACGTGTTTCTCAACATGTTGACAAGGCCATCAGTCACCAGAGCTGGCTGTATCCGTCGCTGTTCCTGGAAGGAACAACGTAGTTGGTGGCCAAATATCTTGTACCAGGGAGTCTCTAATATAAGGTTGCCTCTCCCCACACTCGACACTGAGAGACTGATATGCATGAATATTTTACCAACACCATAATGCAGGTGCTAACATAATACTAAGCTCGTTTTTTTATGTCACTATGTAAGGTTAAATGTTACATCAGCATGTATGCATGTATGTGTGTATACACACACAAACACACACACACACACACACACACACACACACACACACACACACACACACACACACACACACACACACACACACACACACACACAACCACACACACACACACACACACACACACACACACACACACACACACACACACACACACACATATATATATATATATATATATATATTATATATATATATATATATCTATATATATATATATATATATATATATATATATATATATGTGTATATATATAAATATATATATATGTCGTGCCGAATAGGCAGAACTTGCGATCTTGGCTTAAATAGCAACGCTCATCTTGCCATATAGGACAAGTGAAAATTTGTTTATGCAATAATTTCGCCAAAAATCATTCTGAACCTAACGAAAAAAATATATTTCACTGTGTTTGTTTAGTATTAAATTACTGTAAACAAAACTAAAATATATTTAGTTGGGTTTGGCTAAAATAAATTGCGCTTGTTATAATAAGGTTAGGTAAGTTTTCTAAGTTCCTTTTGGTGCAAAATTATAAATTTTTACATCAACATTAATGAAAAAAATATATCTTTAAACGTATAAGAGAAAATTTTAGAAAGGACTTAATTTTAAATGAGTTCTTGCTAATTGACCAGTTCGGCAAGACATATATATATATATATATATATATATATATATATATATATATATATATATATATATATATATATATATATGATAGAGTGGATAGAGGAGCAATGTGGCAGATGTTGCAAGTATATGGAATAGGTGGTAAGTTATTAAATGCTGTAAAGAGTTTTTATGAGGATAGTGAGGCTCAGGTTAGGGTGTGTAGAAGAGAGGGAGACTACTTCCCGGTAAAAGTAGGTCTTAGACAGGGATGTGTAATGTCACCATGGTTGTTTAATATATTTATAGATGGGGTTGTAAAGGAAGTAAATGCTAGGGTGTTCGGGGGAGGGGTGGGATTAAATTTTGGGGAATCAAATTCAAAATGGGAATTGACACAGTTACTTTTTGCTGATGATACTGTGCTTATGGGAGATTCTAAAGAAAAATTGCAAAGGTTAGTGGATGAGTTTGGGAATGTGTGTAAAGGTAGAAAGTTGAAAGTGAACATAGAAAAGAGTAAGGTGATGAGGGTGTCAAATGATTTAGATAAAGAAAAATTGGATATCAAATTGGGGAGGAGGAGCATGGAAGAAGTGAATGTTTTCAGATACTTGGGAGTTGACGTGTCGGCGGATGGATTTATGAAGGATGAGGTTAATCATAGAATTGATGAGGGAAAAAAGGTGAGTGGTGCGTTGAGGTATATGTGGAGTCAAAAAACGTTATCTATGGAGGCAAAGAAGGGAATGTATGAAAGTATAGTAGTACCAACACTCTTATATGGGTGTGAAGCTTGGGTGGTAAATGCAGCAGCGAGGAGACGGTTGGAGGCAGTGGAGATGTCCTGTTTAAGGGCAATGTGTGGTGTAAATATTATGCAGAAAATTCGGAGTGTGGAAATTAGGAAAAGGTGTGGAGTTAATAAAAGTATTAGTCAGAGGGCAGAAGAGGGGTTGTTGAGGTGGTTTGGTCATTTAGAGAGAATGGATCAAAGTAGAATGACATGGAAAGCATATAAATCTATAGGGGAAGGAAGGCGGGGTAGGGGTCGTCCTCGAAAGGGTTCTAGAGAGGGGGTAAAGGAGGTTTTGTGGGCAAGGGGCTTGGACTTCCAGCAAGCGTGCGTGAGCGTGTTAGATAGGAGTGAATGGAGACGAATGGTACTTGGGACCTGACGATCTGTTGGAGTGTGAGCAGGGTAATATTTAGTGAAGGGATTCAGGGAACCCGGTTATTTTCATATAGTTGGACTTGAGTCCTGGAAATGGGAAGTACAATGCCTGCACATTAAAAGAGGGGTTTGGGATATTGGCAGTTTGGAGGGATATGTTGTGTATCTTTATAAGTGTATGCTTCTAAACTGTTGTATTCTGAGCACCTCTGCAAAAACAGTGATAATGTGCGAGTGTGGTGAAAGTGTTGAATGATGAAAGTATTTTCTTTTTGGGGATTTTCTTTCTTTTTCGGGTCACCCTGCCTCGGTGGGAGACGGCCGACCTGTTGAATATATATATATATATATATATATATATATATATATATATATATATATATATATATATATATATATATATATATATATGTAAGAATCGCGAACAAGTGATACAGTATGCTTAATAACCACAGTGGGAGTTGAATAACAATCACAGGCCTTTCGTGTTGTAATCAACACTAAGAGCTTGCAAAGTTGCAGAAATTACTGAGAAATCTTTGATTGCTAAAATTTAAGGCAGGAGGAGAGGCGAGAAGCATACAATGTCCAGGCACACGAGTTCCGAGTGCCAGACAGATTCGGTATTACAAGAATAGAGGCCAGTCAGCCCACAAACAAAGCTATTGGAGTGGTTAACTAACAAATTAACATTGGTAAGACAATAGTTATCAAAATTATCAATCGAATTTCAGGACAATATGAATATGGATGAATCTGGCAACTGTGTGAGGGAAATACCACCTAAAGCTCATCTAAATGGTAGACTATATGTCGAGCCTCAAAAGGGAACACAAGCCCAAAGTCCTAATTCCTAGGAGTGTAACCCAGGCAGCTAAGACAATGCAAAGCATTCATGCTTGAATCTGGTTATAGAATATGGAAGATAGCCTCAAATATAAACGAATCGAATTTAAACAACCTATTATTACCATTATATAATGAATCTTTATCGTGGTTTAATAACTGCAGACTCGAGAATATTTCTTTCTAGCCATGAAGTGCTTGGAACAATGACCTTTGCTTCAGCCCACTTAGCCAGCTTATTACAGATTCGCATATGTTTGAATATCACACTTGATTCTAGAGCAGTCCGTACAAAATACTGAAGTTTTGTAATTCTAACATTTAATATTACTAATAAAGGCAGGGAATGGATGTGGGAAATCCATTGTCTCCACTATTAAGAAGTTTGTATATGGAGTTTTTTGAGACTAATGTGTTGAAAGACATCCTGTCCCGTGAAGCTAAGTGATTTAGATATATGCGGAGGAAAGAATCTTTCCTCCGTAAGCCATGCGTGTCGTATGAGGCGACTAAAATGCCGGGAGCAATGGGCTAGTAACCCCTTCTCCTGTATACAATTACTAAAAAAGAGAAGAAGAAAAACTTTATAAAACTGGGTTGCTTAAATGTGCGTGGATGTAGTGCGGATGACAAGAAACAGATGATTGCTGATGTTATGAATGAAAAGAAGTTGGATGTCCTGGCCCTAAGCGAAACAAAGCTGAAGGGGGTAGGAGAGTTTCAGTGGGGGGAAATAAATGGGATTAAATCTGGAGTATCTGAGAGAGTTAGAGCAAAGGAAGGGGTAGCAGTAATGTTAAATGATCAGTTATGGAAGGAGAAAAGAGAATATGAATGTGTAAATTCAAGAATTATGTGGATTAAAGTAAAGGTTGGATGCGAGAAGTGGGTCATAATAAGCGTGTATGCACCTGGAGAAGAGAGGAATGCAGAGGAGAGAGAGAGATTTTGGGAGATGTTAAGTGAATGTATAGGAGCCTTTGAACCAAGTGAGAGAGTAATTGTGGTAGGGGACTTGAATGCTAAAGTAGGAGAAACTTTTAGAGAGGGTGTGGTAGGTAAGTTTGGGGTGCCAGGTGTAAATGATAATGGGAGCCCTTTGATTGAACTTTGTATAGAAAGGGGTTTAGTTATAGGTAATACATATTTTAAGAAAAAGAGGATAAATAAGTATACACGATATGATGTAGGGCGAAATGACAGTAGTTTGTTGGATTATGTATTGGTAGATAAAAGACTGTTGAGTAGACTTCAGGATGTACATGTTTATAGAGGGGCCACAGATATATCAGATCACTTTCTAGTTGTAGCTACACTGAGAGTAAAAGGTAGATGGGATACAAGGAGAATAGAAGCATCAGGGAAGAGAGAGGTGAAGGTTTATAAACTAAAAGAGGAGGCAGTTAGGGTAAGATATAAACAGCTATTGGAGGATAGATGGGCTAATGAGAGCATAGGCAATGGGGTCGAAGAGGTATGGGGTAGGTTTAAAAATGTAGTGTTAGAGTGTTCAGCAGAAGTTTGTGGTTACAGGAAAGTGGGTGCAGGAGGGAAGAGGAGCGATTGGTGGAATGATGATGTAAAGAGAGTAGTAAGGGAGAAAAAGTTAGCATATGAGAAGTTTTTACAAAGTAGAAGTGATGCAAGGAGGGAAGAGTATATGGAGAAAAAGAGAGAGGTTAAGAGAGTGGTGAAGCAATGTAAAAAGAGAGCAAATGAGAGAGTGGGTGAGATGTTATCAACAAATTTTGTTGAAAATAAGAAAAAGTTTTGGAGTGAGATTAACAAGTTAAGAAAGCCTAGAGAACAAATGGATTTGTCAGTTAAAAATAGGAGAGGAGAGTTATTAAATGGAGAGTTAGAGGTATTGGGAAGATGGAAGGAATATTTTGAGGAATTGTTAAATGTTGATGAAGATAGGGAAGCTGTGATTTCGTGTATAGGGCAAGGAGGAATAACATCTTGTAGGAGTGAGGAAGAGCCAGTTGTGAGTGTGGGGGAAGTTCGTGAGGCAGTAGGTAAAATGAAAGGGGGTAAGGCAGCCGGGATTGATGGGATAAAGATAGAAATGTTAAAAGCAGGTGGGGATATAGTTTTGGAGTGGTTGGTGCAATTGTTTAATAAATGTATGGAAGAGGGTAAGGTACCTAGGGATTGGCAGAGAGCATGCATAGTTCCTTTGTATAAAGGCAAAGGGGATAAAAGAGAGTGCAAAAATTATAGGGGGATAAGTCTGTTGAGTGTACCTGGTAAAGTGTATGGTAGAGTTATAATTGAAAGAATTAAGAGTAAGACGGAGAATAGGATAGCAGATGAACAAGGAGGCTTTAGGAAAGGTAGGGGGTGTGTGGACCAGGTGTTTACAGTGAAACATATAAGTGAACAGTATTTAGATAAGGCTAAAGAGGTCTTTGTGGCATTTATGGATTTGGAAAAGGCGTATGACAGGGTGGATAGGGGGGCAATGTGGCAGATGTTGCAAGTGTATGGTGTAGGAGGTAGGTTACTGAAAGCAGTGAAGAGTTTTTACGAGGATAGTGAGGCTCAAGTTAGAGTATGTAGGAAAGAGGGAAATTTTTTCCCAGTAAAAGTAGGACTTAGACAAGGATGTGTGATGTCACCGTGGTTGTTTAATATATTTATAGATGGGGTTGTAAGAGAAGTAAATGCGAGGGTCTTGGCAAGAGGCGTGGAGTTAAAAGATAAAGAATCACACACAAAGTGGGAGTTGTCACAGCTGCTCTTTGCTGATGACACTGTGCTCTTGGGAGATTCTGAAGAGAAGTTGCAGAGATTGGTGGATGAATTTGGTAGGGTGTGCAAAAGAAGAAAATTAAAGGTGAATACAGGAAAGAGTAAGGTTATGAGGATAACAAAAAGATTAGGTGATGAAAGATTGAATATCAGATTGGAGGGAGAGAGTATGGAGGAGGTGAACGTATTCAGATATTTGGGAGTGGACGTGTCAGCGGATGGGTCTATGAAAGATGAGGTGAATCATAGAATTGATGAGGGAAAAAGAGTGAGTGGTGCACTTAGGAGTCTGTGGAGACAAAGAACTTTGTCCTTGGAGGCAAAGAGGGGAATGTATGAGAGTATAGTTTTACCAACGCTCTTATATGGGTGTGAAGCGTGGGTGATGAATGTTGCAGCGAGGAGAAGGCTGGAGGCAGTGGAGATGTCATGTCTGAGGGCAATGTGTGGTGTGAATATAATGCAGAGAATTCGTAGTTTGGAAGTTAGGAGGAGGTGCGGGATTACCAAAACTGTTGTCCAGAGGGCTGAGGAAGGGTTGTTGAGGTGGTTCGGACATGTAGAGAGAATGGAGCGAAACAGAATGACTTCAAGAGTGTATCAGTCTGTAGTGGAAGGAAGGCGGGGTAGGGGTCGGCCTAGGAAGGGTTGGAGGGAGGGGGTAAAGGAGGTTTTGTGTGCGAGGGGCTTGGACTTCCAGCAGGCATGCTTGAGCGTGTTTGATAGGAGTGAATGGAGACAAATGGTTTTTAATACTTGACGTGCTGTTGGAGTGTGAGCAAAGTAACATTTATGAAGGGATTCAGGGAAACCGGCAGGCCGGACTTGAGTCCTGGAGATGGGAAGTACAGTGCCTGCACTCTGAAGGAGGGGTGTTAATGTTGCAGTTTAAAAACTGTAGTGTAAAGCACCCTTCTGGCAAGACAGTGATGGAGTGAATGATGGTGAAAGTTTTTCTTTTTCGGGCCACCCTGCCTTGGTGGGAATCGGCCGGTGTGATAATAATAAATAATCTTGTGTCTTTCGCCGAATTATTTGTACCTTAATACATTTTTACCGAGACTTAACTCTTTGTTCCCTCTATTAAATTCACCATAGAGAAAAAAAATGGTCTTTAAACTTCTATTTTTAGATGTCCTGATCCACAGGGTTGATAGAATGTTTAAGTTTACAGTATATAGGAAGGCTACGAACGTGTGTTCGCATATCCACTATTACTCCAATACTGAAACTAAAGTTAAAAGAGGTGCTTGTCTTACTAAGTTTTTGAGAGCTTACAGTGTGTGTAGCCCTGAATTTTGATATTGCTAAAAAAAAGCTTTGTTATCTTAAAGAGTTTGTAAAGACTGCTCCGTTGGCAGCTAGAAAAACTTGTCATAGGACTGAACCTAGAATAACCCCTCATAATAAGAAGGTGTTGTCCTGCCATACAATGAGAATTTATCGGTCCTACCAAATGCCCTAAAGAGACTCAACATACAAGTTGTTTTTAAGAATTCACAGACTGTTAATTAAGAGCATCCCAAACACTGTGTAGATGGTGTGTTCAAGACTGGGTGCTAAAACTGCAGTTTGTCATGTGTGAGACAGACTGGCAAATCTCTAAATGTTAGAATTACACATCATCATCATTGTGTAAGTACCGCTCAAGTATCAAGTGCAATATTAAACCATACACGAGTCTGTAATAATCCTGCTAAGTGGGCTGAAGCAAAGGTCATGGCTAGAACGAAGTATTCTCGAATATGCAATTATAAAATATGATAAATGTTTATTATATAATGGTAGCCTACCCTTCAGGTAAGATTACCCGTTTTCCCGTTTTCTGAAAGCTGGCTGCCTTGGATCAAAGTCTGGCGCAAGCTGGACTCCAGGGTATTGGTCCAGTGTGGGTAGATTGGTAAAGCACTGCATACCTTGTTCCAAGGTTCGTAGGTTCGAGTCTCCTTCAGCCAGAGATCAGTGTTTGTATATATATATATATATATATATATATATATATATATATATATATATATATATATATATGTGTGTGTATATATTATTTTATTTTATCACACTGTCCGATTCCCACCAAGGCAGGGTGGCCCGAAAAAGAAAAACTTTCACCATCATTCACTCCATCACTGTCTTGCCAGAAGGATGCTTTACACTACAGTTTTTAAACTGCAACATTAACACCCCTCCTTCAGAGTGCAGGCACTGTACTTCCCATCTCCAGGACTCAAGTCCGGCCTGCCGGTTTCCCTGAACCCCTTCATAAATGTTACTTTGCTCACACTCCAACAGCACGTCAAGTATTAAAAACCATTTGTTTCCATTCACTCCTATCAAACACGCTCACGCATGCCTGCTGGAAATCTAAGCCCCTCGCACACAAAACCTCCTTTACCCCCTCCCTCCAACCTTTCCTAGGCCGACCCCTACCCCGCCTTCCTTCCACTACAGACTGATACACTCTTGAAGTCATTCTGTTTCGCTCCATTCTCTCTACATGTCCGAACCACCTCAACAACCCCTCCTCAGCCCTCTGGACAACAGTTTTGGTAATCCCGCACCTCCTCCTAACTTCCAAACTACGAATTCTATGCATTATATTCACACCACATATTGCCCTAAGACATGACATCTCCACTGCCTCCAGCCTTCTCCTCGCTGCAACATTCATCACCCATGCTTCACACCCATATAAGAGCGTTAGTAAAACTATACTCTCATACATTCCCCTCTTTGCCTCCAAGGACAAAGTTCTTTGTCTCCACAGACTCCTAAGTGCACCGCTCACCCTTTTCCCCTCGTCAGTTCTATGATTCACCTCGCCTTTCTTAGACCCATCCGCTGACACGTCCACTCCCAAATATCTGAATATATTCACCTCCTCCATACTCTCTCCCTCCAATCTGATATCCAATCTTTCATCACCTAATCTTTTTGTTATCCTCATAACCTTACTCTTTCCTGTATTCACTTTTAATTCTCTTCTTTTGCATACCCTACCAAATTCATCCACTAATCTCTGCAACTTCTCTTCAGAATCTCCCAAGAGAACAGTGTCATCAGCAAAGAGCAACTGTGACAACTCCCACTTTATGTGTGATTCTTTATCTTTTAACTCCACGCCTCTTGCCAAGACCCTCGCATTTACTTCTCTTACAACCCCATCTATAAATATATTAAACAACCACGGTGACAACACACATCCTTGTCTAAGGCCTACTTTTACTGGGAAATAATTTCCCTTTTTCCTACATACTCTAACTTGAGCCTCACTATCCTCGTAAAAACTCTTCACTGCTTTCAGTAACCTACCTCCTATACCATACACCTGCAACATCTGCCACATTGCCCCCCTATCCACCGTGCTGTTATACGCCTTTTCCAAATCCATAAATGCCACAAAGACCTCTTTAGCCTTATCTAAATACTGTTCACTTATATGTTTCACTGTAAACACCTGGTCCACACACCCCCTACCTTTCCTAAAGCCTCCTTGTTCATCTGCTATCCTATTCTCCGTCTTACTCTTAATTCTTTCAATAATAACTCTACCATACACTTTACCAGGTATACTCAACAGACTTATCCCCCTATAATTTTTGCATTCTCTTTTGTCCCCTTTGCCTTTATACAAAGGAACTATGCATGCTCTCTGCCAATCCCTAGGTACCTTACCCTCATCCATACATTTATTAAATAATTGCACCAACGACTCCAAAACTATATCTCCATATATATCCGTGTTTGATATATATATATATATATATATATATATATATATATATATATATATATATATATATATATATGAGCTGGAGGAAATTCATGATCGATAGTACATTGTACCATTGTATTCATGTTTGTTTTCTGTAAATGTATTCTGTTTATTAATAAATGTTCACATAGAATATAAAATATATAGGGGGTGGTAGGAGAAGAAAATATTCAAACAGCTCCGGGGAGAACCTTGAGTTTTCCCTGAGGTACGTTTATTGTCTTCTCTGAGGACGAGGGTCCCCAGTCCAGCTATAGAGGTGGTACTTCCCTATATTATAAAATAATATATATATATATATATATATATATATATATATATATATATATATATATATATATATATATATATATATATATATATATATATATATATATATATATATATATATATATATAGGGAAGTACCACATCTATAGCTGGAATGGGGACCCTCATCCTCAGAGAAGACAATAAAAGTACCTCAGGGAAAACTCAATGTTCTCCCCGGAGCTGTTTGAATATTTTCTTCTCCTACCACCCCCTATATATTTTATATTCTATGTGAACATTTATTAATAAACAAAATACATTTACAGAAAAAAACATAAACATGAATACAATGGCACAATGTATCAAAGATCATGAATTTCCTCCAGCTCCTCCGAGGCTGGACGCGAGCCTAGTATGCAGCAAGCATTTCCCCTCTGGATGGCGACGCTGAGGCGCTGGAACATGAAAGTGGCTGCCCTTGGGTCCCTGGTGGTGTCGATGAGTCTGGAACCCAATTCTTTAAGGAGACGTGTGACATTTTTTCCCCATGATCCCAAGGTCTCTGATCCCACTGGGACAAATTGATACTGTTGGCTAATGTCCCTGTACTTGCTGATCTTGTACATCTCCCTGTGGTCAGCAGCTCCTCCCTGTCGCCCCACACTGTGATGGATATAGGTGTCAGCCAGTGTGGACACACAGATATAGTCCCATACTAAGAGCTTGCCATTCTTCCAAGGATAGATGGTGATCCCGTCGGGGCGGTTTCTGGGTTGTGGGTATTGTTGGCTGCTAATGATCGGGGCTCCCTCTCGGCAGGGCACCAGCTGTAGCAAGGGTTCTCTTAATGATGTCGTTGACCTCATTGTGTCTTGCATGCCAGCCCTTGGTTTTGGAACAGTTAAGACCATGTAGACCATATTGGTCTGCTTGCACTTCGCCGCAAATACACACATATTCTGTGTGAATTGGGGCAGCAAGGCGCAGAGCCACTGCAATGTGGAGGGTCTTAGGGTCGAGTCGCGTTCCCATTGCCGATATGGGAACTGTTTGGAGGAAGTCCCCGGAGTGATGTGCACTCACAGCCTGGAGATGGGCAATCTCCCTATCTGATGTTGCAGCCCTGAGCATGTTGGCAAGCACCTTTTCAGCGATCGGGCCATCCCAGCTTGACTGTTTGTGAGCCAGTGCTGCACTAGGGTTTGGTGCTGGAGCAGCAAGAGTCTCCCATTCGGTGATGGCACTGGCATAGCTAGGGTCTTCTATTCCTGCTGAGTCACTGAGGGTGTCAGGAAGAATTTGTTTAATCAACTCGTTTTATGCTTTGGAAGAGGATAGGAAAGCTGGTAGAGCAATCTGGGAGGATCTGCGTACTTCTAGCCCTCCAAGCCTGACCGGAAGTGAGGCTTGCAACCACTGTCCATCGTCAAGGGAAAGATTCAATACACTCTCTAGCATGGCCTTCAGGAGAGAGTCATATTCCTTGAGTTTTGGACTGCTGAAGGCTGGGGAGCATCTCAGAAAATAGGTAAGTTTTGGGATTGACAGGCACCTGGTGAGTAGGTAGAAGGCATAGTGTGTGTCAATGTCTTTCATCCTGCTTTCTATCGTCCGGAGGTCTGAGACTTTTTTTCCTAGGATCAGATCGATGGCATTGGACCCAAGAGGAGCACCGAGGAGAGTGCTATTGGCTGGATCAATGGCTCGTGCTCCTGGTGAAATGGCACTAATATTCTGGATCATCTGTTGATTGGTAGAAACTGTTTCACATTTGGTGGGGTTTAAAGAAAGGCGCAGGCTTTCTCCCACGTCTTTAATTTTACTGATGTCCTCTAGGAGAGATTCTGTTGTGCCAGCTAGGGTACCGTCGTCCAGGAACCAGACATTGAGCTCGCTGGAGAGTGCCTCCGTGACTTCCTTGATGACCAAACAAAATAGAAAGGGGGCGAGAGGGTCCCCCTGTTGCACGCCCTCACACGAGTCAATTTCATGATCCCCAAACAATAGTTTGGAAGTCACACTATAACACGATTCCACGAAAGGATAAAGGGAAGGGAAGTTTCTATAAACTGCTTGGAGAGCAGCATTCCTTCTGACTGAGTTGAAAGCATTGGCAAAGTCCAATTTGACCAAGACTTTTTCATTGGACATGTTTTTGATGTATACTCGTGCTGCGTGGGCAGCTGCTTCACAGCCCTGTTGAACGCCGAAACCGAGCTGAGTTGGTTTCAGCATTGCAGCAGCCTCTTGACTCACCCTTCTTACTGCAGCCTTGGCGACTAGGCGCTGAAGGGTGTTACCCACTGCGATGGGCCTGATTCTGCCATACTTTTTCAGGAGGGCACACAATGAGGCACCAAAGAAAAGGGGTCTGATGGCCTCTGGGACACTGCCAGCCAGGCACAGGTTGGAAAATTTGGTGAGTTCAGACAGCAGCCTCTCTGAAACCTCACCAAGTGCTGGATTGAGTATTTGTTTTAAGTGTTGAGGCCTTAAACCGGTGAAACCTCCTGCTGAGCCCTGTGGAAATGACATAGCAGCTTTATACACATCAGCATCCTGTAAGGTTAGATGTTCTTCGCCTGCTGCAATGTCAGGGAGGTCAATGTTGGTACTGGGAGCCCTGGGTGGATGTTTGTCCTTCAGAGCTTGCGCCGTGCTGACGTCCTTGGGAACGATGGTATCCTCACTGGTTATAAGTCTCAGAGCTCCAATAGTATTACCCTCCTCTATTTTTTTGCTAATTTGGGCTCTGATTTTTGAGGTGTCGGGTGTCCTGTTGTTTGCATTTGCCAGGCGGGTCTTTGTCGCCCTAGGGGGGAGACGGACGTGTTGCTAGTGACTTGTTCCTCCTTGGTGGGACAGCCAAACAGGCATTGCCAAAAAGCAGCAAGTTGTGCCAGGATCTGTTGTTTGAAGGGGCATCGTTGACTTTCTTCAGAAGGTCAGTGAATTTGCTAGCAGCTTGAGGGCGAGCTGCTTTGGGGATGTGTGCCAGAGTCCTGGTGGATGTTAATTTTATTGCAGATTTGAAGTCCTCTGTAGAAGTGAAGTCACGGTAGCTGTTGGTTGTTCTCATTTGGAGCTCTCCTGGAGCCTAGACATCCATTGTGTGCACGGATGTTGCCAGATGTGGGATTGAGTGCACATTCCCTGTGGCACACCCGGCAGATGCCTCGTGAACGACAGCTTTGGCTCTGTCGTGAAGATTCCTGGGAACCCGCGACTACTTGTGACATTGCTGATATCGTGGGGGTGGGAGGGCGCCAGCTGTGGGGTGACGGATGAAGGACAGCATGGATGCATGGGGGATGAGGGTGGGGGAGTAGCGAGCGGCGGAACTTGTAATTGGTGGGGCACTAAACGGCAACACCCTTGGTCAGGAAGTCAGTGGGCCTTGGCTGGGATGAGGGGAGCGGATCTGGGATGGGGGAGGGGGAAGGGAGTGGCCCTGTGTGTTCGCTCAAGACGCACATCACTGACTAACTTTTGCTAATTGTTATACACTTATTGTTCCATTTAGAAAAAAACCCTCGCCGTTTGGCACACTAATCACCGTGCTCACACTATCACCATCCAATGACCGTGTCGTGGGAGGCCACTTCCTCCCCCAACCCACGACCCCGGCCGGTCACAGATGTAAACAAAACCACCTCCACACCTCCACTGCAATGGTCCGATGCAGAGGTTTGTCACAACTCTGTGATCTCCGGTGGATACTCACGATGATGTCTGCCGAAACTGGCCCGCGTAAACCATGTTGGTTCCTGGTTTACACAGAATGTATGGAGCACCATACATTCTGTGTAAACCAGGTTAGAGAATCGTGTGATCTTTTGCTCGCCATGAGGTTGGCCAAAACAACATGAGTTCGAGCCCTCGGCTAGTCGCAGTGTTGTTATTGATTAAATACCACTCGTTCGTGGTTGCAATACGAGATATATATATATATATATATATATATATATATATATATATATATATATATATATATATATATATATATATATATATATATATATATATATATATATAAGGTGTCTTTTCTTTGTCTTATAAACACTGAAGTTAACAGGTACATCTTGCTACTTCTACTTATTTTTAGGCAACACTCTACATGCGAGTACATGAATATAGAAATGCCACAGTGAAATTTGAAAAAAATCTGTTTTCATGTGATTAGACATATCTTCAGATGAATTCCTCTGAAGATGTATACGTAAGCATTAGAACGCGCTCAGGATTTATTTTCCATTTTAACTGTGGTATTTTACAACAGATATATCAATTCATTATTTAGTTGAAGCTGCAGTGAGAGTAAGAGGTAGATGGGTTACAATGAGAATTTCAGTGAGTAACAGAGAAGTGATTGTTTACAAATAAGAAGAGGAGGGAGGTAGTGTGAGATATATACTACTGTTAAGAGAAAGGTGAACATCTAAAAAGGTAAGTGATTGATTAAAAAATGCAGTGTTAGTGTACAGCAGAATTGCGGATAGAGGAGAGTGGATACAGGAGGTTAGGAGAGTAGAGAGAAAGTGCAAAAAAAACAAGAGTAAATGAGATAGAGGGTGAGGTTTTGTCATTACTGTGTGAAATTTTTCATTTAACATTTTCATCTGCCCATTTCCACTTATCTGTCACAGCCAATGGGTGAGTGTTTAAATGGCTTTAAATGTTGATTTTCTGACTTAATTATTTTGAGTGCAATCGGTGGGTTCCTGTTTTGTATTTATGCAACTGAACTTTGTCTTTATCATACATGTTATCATTAGTATTTTTTGTTGACAGAGAACAATATACCTTTATTTACCCCAGACCTAAATAACTTAAATCGAGAAAATAACTGTATATTAGAAATCCACATAGAATTACTTAGGATGGCTTCTACAAACAACCCTTTGGCACATCGATGCTTATTCATTTTATGACCTCTCATATAAAAAAATCGTTCCTCTTTGCTATCCAGAACCCATTCCCAATGTACTTCATTCAAAATGTTTTTCGGGGCTCCAGCTACATGAGTGAACATTTTCAAGGATGGAAATTGTTAAGTCAAAGATCATCGATAAATATTAGCATAATGATTTTAGACTGTGACAAGCCTTGAACTTAATAAGGTACCCTCTACTAAACTGCAGCCATAGTAAGCACAGTGAAGTCAATTAAAACAAGAAGCATTTTAAGTGTGTTGTGCTTATCTCTTCATAACACTAAATAATATATATCAAAGAACTCTTGAATTCAATTGCACTGTGTTATAATGTATTTGTGAGTAAAACTTATTTTCAAATGTGATTTAGCTTCTTAACGCTCGATCACATTATTCTTTCAGGATAAAAAAAAATATGAGTGAAGAAGTAAATTCTTTTAAAGTTTTATTTAATCAGCATGTTAATGAATTTTATAATATTGGTAATATAACGTGAGGTTTCTGGTAGAGAGGCGTTGATTTTGATTCGTTCTTCATAATAAGGGTAATATTAATGAAACTAATTATTAATTAATATTAGTCACTTCATTAATTCACATCTGACCATCTTATGTGGACAACATACACAGAAATCATGATGACCACTGAGTTAGATCATTACACTCTGTTTATATGTAGTGTGATATCTACAGTTTTTTTTTCCTATACGGACCTCTCTATTTATCCTCCAATTACTGTCTACAGCTTCTCCATTAATCACCTTCATTGCGTTACTCTTTTTTGGAATTGATTTCAAAAGGCCTTTTTTTTTTAGACATGTCAAGATCTCCCTGCATTCCATTACATAATTCTTTTGTTTGTATGTTTTTTCCTAATCTTCAAGCATTTACATATAAGAATCAATCTATTCTTCAATTAAATTAATCAAGTAAATGAGCGTAAGAAATAAAATATATAATAATGGCAATTTCATGGGCTGCAGCACCTAATTTAAATTCAATATTCCTATCAGTTATTATGAGAGCAGAATGCAACTATAATGAATGACATTTTTGTAGCCAACTCGACAATATTGACCGATGATGAATGACATGATTGTGCAACATATGGGTATCTTTAGTGTGGAAACGTTACGCCACCAATAGCTTCCTCAGTCCAATACAGAGAAGAACGGGGAAAGATGTGTTCAGTTCATTAGTCTTGATGGGCTGAATCCCCTCAAGGGAGGTTCCTAAATGCTGGTGAGGGGCTCTTGATCTTGGGAATTGGATCTGTGTTCCGGTTCCCTGAATTGAGCCTGCATACCTTCCATCCTCCCCACATGCGCTGTATTATCCTACAGGTATAGCGCTCCCCCATGATTATAATAATGATGGACTGGATACATCTACTCCAGGCTGGGGGACTGATTTCATCAAACTCTCCTTCATCTTTAACACATCCTCTCTGCACTGGACTGAGGAAGCAGCTGCCGAGAAGTTTCCACAACAAAAATACTAAAATGTTGCACAAGTGTCTTATTCATCAACTTGTAGGTTTTCAAAATCATTTATATAAAAACTCCTTATCGTCTATTACATATTTAATTATCTGTAACTCATCTACGATGTTTGTACATAGAAAATAAAAGCACACTATCTTAAACCAAATCTCACTTATAAAACGTAAACAATCAGAGCCTCATTTAATTCATTGCTTTTTAATATATGCAGCATTTCTGTTCATATATAAAATGTTGCTTACACAGGAGATAATCACTCATTCCAATGTTCTCTCTTCATCCTTAGGACATGCAACGTTATCGAAAACGTTAGGAATTTATGATACTAACTCTAGAACTGTATTGGAACCCTTGGGTACCACCCAAGAAATAAATAACTTTAGAGAGAAATGGTGCAAAATGCCGGCACGATGAAATAGACTTATAAGCAGCGTAAAATTAACATTCATGAATATATGACGGAAATTAAAGATCATGGGAGTAATCGAAGGCGTCTTCTTATGTGCCCATAATATATACAGGAATGAATTCCTTGAAAAAGAATGCTTTTTCTCAAGTATTTTCTAATGTTCACTATTCTCGTCACTTCGTCAGAGATTGCAGACGCCATGCACAAAACATTTTTTAACTCACTTAGACGTGATACCATCGAAAGAAGATACATAGTCCTCTCTACTAACACCATTGAAAAACGTCTCCAACATTCTTTCCAACAACGAATTCCAATTATTTACCACAGCGTCACCTACAATCTAACAACAGTAAGGGACACTAACAGCTTAAATCCTCTGCAAGAGTATACACAATATCTTGCAACGATTACAACCAAATATACTTGACCGAAACATGAAAAGTCCTACAAACATGTATTTATGAACACCTATAAGCCAGCATAACGGACGACTTAAAGAATATCTGTTTTACATCCCCAGCCATTTAATAAATTAGTGACGGCTTTTACAACATATCTGATTATTTTGCCAGAGAATTTCTTAGTTATCCTACATAGTAATAGGTCATAATATAGAAGAACACTGAGGCAGGCCTACTGGACCATGGACGGCATGTCCAAATGAAATCCAACCTCTGATCAGCCATATTTCGTCCAACATGTCACTTGCCTACCCAAGAAGTCAACTTCATCATTCCTCACCTGACTCTTCACATCACTAGGTTCAGTATGTATGCACACATCCTCTAAACGAATGTCACTGTGACTTTATGAAACTCACTGAGCGGGCGAAACGTTGCCATTATGCAATCTCATACTTAGTCTATTTTTTTCCATCATGTAAATATTTCATACCATTCATCTCCACGGTTTTCCATAACAAAGTAACTCATACCTCATTACCAGGGTCACAAAATGGTTGGGATTCACGGTTTTGTAAATATATATAAAAGAAAAAATAACACTACATTTGTATTCAGTATATTGATGGATGTTTCTCATCTCACATATTATAACAAGTATTAATAACTAGGGACATGGTAAATTATTATTTTTAGTATTTTGAACAATCATATACGTTAATTTTTTTCCCTAGTTTCACTTTTTTAAAAGTATTATATCATATAATATTGTAAATTATGCATTTTACTTTGCGATTGTTTCTTTGTTCCTATGCCTAAAATTTTCTTATTTCTTCTAATAGTCTTGGACTAAAAAATCGCCTTGCAAAAACACTTTTAGGGGTTGAAAGAGAAGTGAACACTTATTTTTCTTCACGGTTACATATATATATATAATATATATATATATATATATAATTAACCGTGTTTACACTACAGTTATATAACAACAACAAAAACACCCCTCCTTCAGAGTGCAGACACTGTACTTCCCATCTCCAGGACTCGAGCCCGGCCTGCCGGTATCCCTGAATCTCTTCATAAATGTTACCTTGCTCACAGTCCAACAGCACGTCAAGTCCTAAAAACCATTTGTCCCTATTTGCTCCTATCTAACACTCACGCATGCTTGCTGGAAGGCCAATCTCCTCACACACAAAACCACCTTTACCCCCTCCCTCCAACCTTTCCTAGCCCGACCCCTATCCTGCATTCCCTCCACTACAGATCTATACAATCTCGAAGTCATTCTTTTTCGTTCCATCCTCTCTGCATGTCCCAACCACCTCAAACCCTCCTCAGCCCTCTGGGTAATAGTTTTGGTAATCCCACACCTCCTCCTAATCTCCAAACTACGGATTCTCTGCATTTGATTCACACCACGCATTGCCCTCATACATGACATCTCCACTGCCTCCAGCCTTCTCCTTGTTGCAGCACTCACCACCCATGCTTCACACCCATAAATGAGCGTATGACTATACTCTCATACATTCCACTCTTTGCTTCCATGGATAAAGTTCTTTGTTTCTACAGACTAATCAGTGCACCACTCACCTTTTTCCCCAAGGCAATTCTGTTATTCACCTTATATTTCATAGACCCATCTGTTGACACGCCCACTCCCAAATTTCTGATAACATTCACCTCCCCCATATGCTCTCCCTTTAATCTGATATCCAAAATTACATTACCTAATTTTTTTTGTTACCATCATCACCATACTCTTTCCTATAGTCACTTTAAATTTCCTTCTTTTACATACTTTACCAATCTCATTCACCAACCTCTGCAATTTCACATCAGAATCTCTCAAAAGCACAGTGTCATCAGCAAAGAGCAACTGTGACAACTCTAACTTTGTGATAGATTCTTTATCTTTTAACCCCCACACCTCTTGTCAACACCCAGGCATTCACTTCTTTTACACCTCCATCAAAAACTATATTGAACAACCATGGTTACATCACACATCCTTGCGTGAGGCCTACTTTTACTGGGAAATATTCTCTTTCTCTCCTACATACTCTAACATGAGCCTCACAATCCTCATAAAAATTCTTTACTGCTTTCAATAATCTACCTCTTATTTTCAAACATTTGTAACATCTGCCACATTGCCTCCCTATCTATCTTATTATACGCTTGTTATAATAAGGTTAGGTAAGTTTTCTAAGGTTCTTTTGATAAAAAAATTATTAAATTTTACTTTAACATAAATGAAAAATATATATCTTTAAACGTATAAGAGAAAATTTAAGAAAAGACTCTATTTTAAATGAATTCTTGTTAATTCACACACAAACACGAGTATATATATATATATATGTATTTATATATATATGTATTTATATATATATTTATATATATATATATATGTATTTATATATATATATGTATTTATATATATATTTATATATATATATATATGTATTTATATATATATTTATATATATATATATATTTATATATATATTTATATAAAATATATATATAAATATGAATGTAATATATATATATATATATATTTATATATATATATTTATATATATTTATATATATATATATATATATATATATATGTATTTATATATATATATATATATATGTATTTATATATATATATTTATATATATATATGTATTTATATATATATATATTTATATATATGTATTTATATAAATATATTTATATATATATATGTATTTATATAAATATATTTATATATATATATATGTATTTATATATATATTTATATATATATATATATATATATATATATATATATATATATATATATTATATATATATATATATATATATATATATATATATATATATATATATATATATATATATATATATATGATGTGTGTGTGTGTGTTGCAGATGTTGCTGGTGTATGGTGTAGGAGGTAGGTTACTGAAGGCAGTGAAGAGTTTTTACGAGGATAGTGAGGCTCAAGTTAGAGTATGTATGAAAGTGGGAGATTATTTCCCAGTAAAAGTAGGCCTTAGACAGGGATGTGTGATGTCACCGTGGTTGCTTGATATATTTATAGATGGGGTAGTAAGAGAGGTAAATGCGAGGGTCTTAGCAAGAGGCGTTGAGTTAAATGATAAAGAATCACACATTAAGTGGGAGTTGTCACAGTTGCTCTTTGCTGATGACACTGTGCTCTTGGGAGATTCTAAAAAGAAGTTGCAGAGGTTGGTGGATGAATTTGTTAGGGTATGTAAAAGAAGAAAATTAAAAGTGAATACAGGAAAGAGTAAGGTTATGAGGATAAAAAGATTAGGTGATGAAAGATTGGATATCAGATTGGAGGGAGAGAGTATGGAGGAGGTGAATGTATTCAAATATTTGGGAGTGGACGTGTCAGCGGATGGGTCTATGAAAGATGAGGTGAATCATGGAATTGATGAGGGGAAAAGGGTGAGCGGTGCACCTAGGAGTCTGTGGAGACAAAGAACTTTGTCCTTGGAGGCAAAGACGGAAATGTATGAGAGTATAGTTTTACCAACGCTCTTATATGTGTGTGAAGCATGGGTGATGAATGTTGCAGCGAGGAGAAGGCTGGAGGCAGTGGAGATGTCATGTCTGAGGGCAATGTATGGTGTGTATATAATGCAGAGAATTTGTAGCTTGGAAGTCAGGAGGAGGTGCGGGATTGCCAAAACTGTTGTCCAGAAGGCTGAGGAAGGGTTATTGAGGTGGTTCGGACATGTAGAGAGAATGGAGCGAAACAGAATGACTTAAAGAGTGCATCAGTCTGTAGTGAAACGAAGGCGGGGTAGGGATCGGCCTAGGAGGTTTTGTGTGCGAGGGGCTTGGACTTCCAGTGGGCATGCGTGAGCGTGTTTGATAGGAGTGAACAGAGACAAATGGTTTTTTATACTTGACGTGCTGTTGGAGAGTGAGCAAAGTAACATTTATGAAGGGATTCAGGCAGGCCGGACTTGAGTCCTGGAGATGGGAAGTACTGTGCCTGCACTTTGAGAGAGGGATGTTAATGTTGCAGTTTAAAAAACTGTAATGTAAAGCACCGTTCTGGCAAGACAGTGATGGAGTGAATGATGGTGAAAGTTTTTCTTTTTCGGGCCACCCTGCCTTGGTGGGAATCGGCCTGTGTGCTAATAAAAAATTATATGTGCTAATAAAAAATATATATATATATATATATATATATATATATATATATATATATATATATATATATATATATATATATATATATATATATGTCGTGCTGAATATGTAAAACTGGTCAATTAGCAAGAACTCATTTAAAATTAAGGCCTTTCTAAAATTTTCTCTTATACGTTTAAAGATATATTTTTTTTATTAATGATGATATAAAAATTTATAATTTTGCACCAAAAGGAACTTAGAAAACTTACCTAACCTTATTATAACAACCGCAATTTATTTTAGCCCAAACCAACTAAATATATTTCAGAGTTGTTTACAATAATTTAATATTAAACAATATATTATATATATATATATATATATATATATATATATATATATATATATATAAATATATATATATATATATATATATATATATATATATATATATATATATATATATATATATATATATATATATATATATATATATTATATATATATATATACATATATATATATATATATTACATATATATATATATATATATATATATATATATATATATATATATATATATATATATATATGTCGTGCCGAATAGGCAGAACTTGCGATCTTGGCTTAAATAGCAACGCTCATCTTGCCATATAGGACAAGTGAAAATTTGTGTATGCAATAATTTCGCCAAAATCATTCTGAACTTAACGAAAAAAAATATATTTCACTGTGTTTGTTTAGTATTAAATTATTGTAAACAAATCTAAAATACATTTAGTTGGGTTAGGCTAAAATAAATTGTTCTTGTTATAATAAGATTAGGTAAGTTTTCTAAGATTTCTTTGGTGTAAAATTAAATTTTTTTACATTAACATTAATAAAAAAAATATATCTTTAAACTTATAAAAGAAAATTTCAAAAAGGACTTAATTTTAAATGAGTTCTTGCTAATTGACCAGTTTTACATATTCGGCACGACATATATATATATATATATATATATATATATATGTACAAACACACGTATTTGAAGACCTTCATCTTCTTAATTCTATTTGTCATCTTTTCCATCATCACTGTCTGTCTTATCTGTTGCGACTTCGACGATCTTTGCAACACCAGCACCGACGGCAGCACCAGTGCCAGCTAGAGTAGCTGTTGCCGCAGCTCCAATCCCGGCAGCACCAGCAGACTGCAACACTGCTACCTGTCACAAACAAACGTACAATGATCCAGAGAGTGATAAGTGAGAAACACGTACAGCATTTTATTACCTTTATTGATAAAAGCTTTCACCTACGCGTTTGGCTTCTTCAATCAAATACAAAGATGATTAAATAGAAGACAACAGTAACAGTAGCGAGGTTAAGATAATATAATTAGTCTATCAACATTGGAGAAACTATTTTTGTTGTCGACAGTGCCTACGATTGATGGACTGATTAAGAACATAAAAGCATAAGAAAGAAGGAACACTGCAGCAGGCCTACTGACCTATCTGAGGCAGGTCTAAGTCATCTACCGGCTTAAGCCACTGGCCCAAGCTAGTCAGGTCAAAGTCACATCAGCCCACTCCAATTCGTGTATTTATCTAACCTATTTTTAAAACTACACAACGTTTTAGCTTCAATGACGGTATTCTGGAGTTCCACTCTTCCACAACTCTATTAACAAACCAGTGCTTTCTTATAACCTTCCTGAATCTAAATTTTTCCAACTTGAAACCATTGCTGCGAGTCCTGTCTTGGCTTGATACTTTTAGGACGTAATTTACATTCCTTTTGTATATTCATGTTATATATTTATGCACCTCAATCATATTTCCCCTAATTCTACGCCTTTCTAAACAGTGCAGATTCAGGGCCCTCATAGGGAATATATCTGATACATGTGATCAACTTCTTTACCCTCTTTGTACGTTTTCCAGTGCATTTATATCCATTCTGTAATAAGATGACAAGAACTGTACAGCATTATCTAAATGAGGCCAGTCCAAGGAAATATAAAGTTGAAGAACAACCTAAGGACTCCTATTATTTATGCTTCTTGATATGAAGCCAAAGATTATGTTTGCTTTATTGTGAACACTTAATCACTGTGGCCTGGTCACAGACCGGGCCGCGGAGGCGATGACCCCCGGAACTCTCTCTAGGTATACTGTTGTCTTGGTTTTAGATTACTGCTAACCAGAACACCTAAAACTTTTTCGCAATCAGTAATATTAAGATCTACATTATTTAATTTATATGTGGCAAGGCTGTTATCTTATCCAACGTTCAGAACCTTGTATTTGTCTATATTATTAAACTGCATGTGCCACTTCGCCGATCACTCACTGCATCAGTCTGTTCAAATCTACGTAGAGTAAGAGTGAATTAGACAGCCTATTTTGGTGTTATCGGCAGACTAGCTTGTCGCTATTTATTCCCTCATCTATGTCGTTTATGTAAATTAAGAACAACAAAGGTCCCAATACTGACCCCTGTGGAACACTGCTTGTGACGTGCTCTCACTCTGTTTTCTTCCCATTTATGCAAACTCTCCGCTGCATACTTGTCAACCAAGCCTTCAAGGAAAAAATTTTATCATATTTCGTGTAACTTAATTTTCCTCAATAGCCTCTGACGTGAAACTTTATCAAAAGCTTTACTGAAGTCCATATCCACAATATCATATTCATTACCATGATCTACCTCCTCCAATACCTTAGTGATAAAGGAAAATTCGTAAGACAGGAACGCCCCTTTGTAAAACCATGCTGAGATTCATTAATCAATTTGTCTTTCAAGATGTCTTCGAATTGCCTCGGCAATTATTATACCTGGAGATGATTTCGGGGTTCAACGCCCCGCGGTCCAGTCTGAGACCAAGCCTTGTGGTGGATCAAGGTATGAGCAACCAGGCTGCAGTTACTGCTGGCTGCACGCAAACTGACGTACGAAGCACAGCCAATTCCATAAATTTCCCCACCATGGAGATAAAGCTTATTGGTCTATAATTCGAAGCTATGGACCTGTCTCGTACTTTGTAGATAGGTATCACATTTGACATTTTCCACTTGTCTTGCACTATGCCAGTTTGTTGTGATATGTTGAAAATATTAGCCGAAGGTTTGCTAAATTCCTCTTTACATTCCTTTAAAACAGTTGCAAAACAGTTCATCAGGGCCTGGGGATTTGTTAGTTTTCAATTTCTCTATTTGTCTGAGGACAATGTCGATTGTTACCCTAATTGTGAGTAGTTTATTATCGTCTTGTTCTACATAATTAATTTCTGGAATGCTGCTGGTATCTTCCTGCATAAAAACTGAGAGGAAGTGTTTAAAATTTTACACATTTCCTTAACACTGTTTGGGTTAGTCTTCGAATCCCTTGTGACTTTTGCCTTTTAATCTCTCTCTGCTTTTCTTACTCCTTTTTTCATGTCTGTCTTTAACTGAATACACTGACTTCTTAAATGCCTCTCCCCTCTTTTGATATGCCTATATATGCTTCTCTTTTGACCAGTGAGATGTTTTAACCTATTGTTTATTCATTTGGTATTTTTGTTTGATCAAATTTCCCTGCTCGGAACATAAGTTGTCTGGACAACTAGAACTATGCTCTGAAAAAGTCATACTGGCAAACAACACTACCTACCTGACCCATAGTCAGGTCATTCCAATTCAGCCCACCCAGGTAATTTCTCAGTCCCATGAAATCGGCCAAGCAGAAGTCTTGGAGAGAAAGTTGATTGTAGTTTTTGGGGTAATTCCATAATATTTTGAAACTAAGTGACTTGTAATAGCTCATTATTAACCTTAAGTTTATTAATTAGTGATTCTTTGTTGGCAAGAACCAAGTCAAGAGGTTATTTCCTTTAATTCATTCTGTCACAAACTGTTTTAAAAAACAATCCTGTATAGCATCAAGAAAGTCACTAGACTCAATATTTCCTATCACATTATTCCAGTCAATTTGTCTAAAGTTAAAATCTCCCATTAATACAACATTTTCATCTAGATGCCTTATGAATTCCGTCCATAGCAGCTTACTGTGTTCTCTATCACGGTTTCGGGGCCTATAAATCACAACCAAAATTAATATTTCGCGACCCTCGAGAAACTGTAGCCAGTCAAATTCTGTGTCCGATATTTCTATTCTTATATCTTGCCTAACACAATTTAATTTATCTCTGACATATATTGCCACTCCAGCACCCTTCCTGTTGACTCTATCAGTGTGTGTTTTTATAGCCTTGTATGTGACATTCAGAAACATTTCTCTATCAGGCTGAACTAGATCTCCGTTACAGCAATAATATCTATATTACCTGTACATGCAACTAATCTTAGTTCATCTATCTCATTTCTTAGATTCCTACTATTGGTATAGTAAACCTTAAGGTAACCAGTCTCTATCTGCCCTCTAATGTCTCTTTCTTTTCTGATCGATTGCTTTGCCTTTACTAGCCTCTTCATTTTGAATATTATCGTTTAAACATATCCCTGAGATATTCTGGTAATATCTGCTGTTTTCAACCTTAGTACTGCAACCTTACTATTTCCCGCACACACCCATACCTCTATAATCTATCAGTCTAAAATCTAAGGCAAGTCAGCAATAGCCGCCTCAGTTGGCTTGGTTAATGCAACTACTCCAGCCCCAGTGAGATGTACCCCATCCCTTGCATACATATCACGTTTGCCATAGGGTTTGTCCCAGTTATTAATGAATGGGGCTGCGAATTCCTTGCAACACCTGTCCAGCCAGTAATTTATACAAATTGCCTTAGACAACCATTCCCACTCCTCTTATAGGCAAGATGCTATATATGACTGGGACCCCTCCCTTAGACCTAATTGTATCTATGGCTGACTTGTACTTATCCAGCAACTCCTGCCTCCTGGCCTTCCCTATGTCGTTTCCATCACTAAGATAATGGGATTGTTCCTGTTAACTATGTCATTAACATCAACTCATGGGAAACACACTCTCCCACCTTCCCATCTCTGTTACAGAAAGCACGGTCCATATATCTTAACTCTGAATCGCCAACTACAAGGATGCCCTTACCTTTGTTAGCAAGGGAGCTATTTCTGATACATGTGATCAACTTCTTTACCCTCTTTGTACGTAACTGATAACTACTGACGTACACTCGTCCTGGTGAACAGAAAATAGATTTCCTACCTTCAAATCGATTCTATTAACCTTCTTTATCTTGATGCTTCTTTTTGAAGTATGAATCATTTTCCACTCTCCAACTCACTGCTGGTAACTTTATCCCCCTTACCAGCTCCAACAATCTCACTCGCTCCCAAACCCATCTATGCGAATTTTCTGCCTTCTATTTTCCTCCTGTAGAAGTAGAACCAACTCCTTAACACTTTAACCTGAGATTCTAAAACACTACAGGAGCAAGCCATGGTGATCAGTATCAACTCATGCTAATCCCCCAGACAGCTTTGAACAGAATGGCCTCTCGTGGCCACTGACCTCATCTTTACCTCATCACTATTGCTGCCTACTGTTTACACGCCTCTTCATTTCACTTGAGCCTACGGCTTAGGAGAAACGTTTCAACAATAAAAATACCCATCTGTTGCACATGTCTTATCAGTATGCAATACGTATATCACGTTTCCTGCACACATCCTGAGTGAACAAACGAATGCATGTGAATTGCGTTATATTGCGTATAATGCAATAGCACTTTTTATTAACTCCACATATCATAATATAGCACAATAACCACACACACACTATTCACTCACCAAACTGCCAGCAGCAACTGCTCCTCCATTAGCTATAGCAGCAGAAGACATCATACTTGCAGCCAAGGATCCAGCGGCGATGCCCGCTGAGGTAAATCCCGCAGCTGTGTGATGAATGGTTTAAATCAATTAGCAAAAATATTTGAGACGTTTAATAGCTAAATTTAAGGTTAATCAGATTAGTTGTGATATGGAATACTGTGACCCATATGTAGTATATCTCCTTACATCTAAGAACTATCAAAATGGAATACAATACCGACAGGTTGTCAGGTAAGACACATAGGCACCAGTTAGGCAACTTTATTCCGAAACGTTTCGCCTACACAGTAGGCTTCTTCAGTCGAATACAGAAAGTAGGCAGGAACAGTAGAGATGTGAAGACGATGTAATCAGTCCATCACCCTTGAAGTCGTAGAATTTGAGGTTGTCAGTCCCTCAGCCTGGAGAAGTTCAGTTCCATAGTCAGGAACTATCTGATAGTTCCTGACTATGGAACTGAACTTCTCCAGGCTGAGGGACTGACAACCTCAAATTCTACGACTTCAAGGGTGATGGACTGATTACATCGTCTTGACATCTCTACTGTTCCTGCCTACTTTCTGTATTCGACTGAAGAAGCCTACTGTGTAGGCGAAACGTTTCGGAATAAAGTTGCCTAACTGTTGCCTATGTGTCTTACCTACCATCTAAGAACTACATAGGATTTTTTTTTAATTTAATGCATTTGTAGAAGTTTTAATTCCGATTTAATCACCAAGAACGTACAGTGTCCCAAACTGTATTTACCTTCTTTTTGATAAACTTGAGCTATGTTCTTAAACATTTCATTTATATTTGTTGAAGATTTCATGGCCATTAGTTTTCTCTAGTCCACAAGTCCTCAAGAGAGGTTCCTATATGACGATGAAGGATTCTTGATTCTAGGAATGGGACCTGATGTCCCTTTTCTTACATCGAACCTGTATTACCACTACTGGTTGAGTGCTCACTCGTGGAAATATTAATATTTGTTAATGTTGCTCATATTTTTTCATATTATGAAAATTTCGATGTAGTCTGCATTTCTACACTAATCATACGTCGTGAGTGTAAACAACTAATCTCCATTCTTTTGAATTTTGTGTATATTATTCACCACACCCATCGCACTCAAATACGGCATCTCCACTACCTGGAACCTCCTCTCTGCTACAACATTTAAAACCTGTGTTCCTTGCTATTATAATAGTGTTGACTCCACTATATTCAGGAACATAACCCTTTTTGTCTCCATGGATAAATAACAAAAAAGGCACTATACCATGACTGGAACAATACACAAATAACCCGCACACAGAAGAGAGGAGCTTACGACGTTTCGGTTCGACTTGGACCATTTACAAAGTCACACTAACAAAAAGGAGAGAAGGATGGAGTACATATAGGCCAGCAGACACTGACGTGAGCAAGAGAGGTAGTGGAAGTAATAGTAGTGGTTGTGGAGTCAGTTAAATACTAAGAAAGAGGAGCACTGCAAGTGAGCTAGAGGCCCACAGACGGTAAGAGCAAGAACACGGAGGGGGGGGGAATAATAATAAAGGACAAATTCCCAAGGCAAAAGGACAACCCAAAGGAGAAAGAGGAAAGGGGAAGAGTGTGAAGGGAAAAAAAAATCAGATTAAGTCAGGGTGTTCTGAAGTTTGGAGCATTTTACATAGTAATGGGAAAGGAAGGTATCTATAAAGCCATACATGGATAAAATCCTGTTTACACAGGTAACCCATTTTCAATTAGTATTTTGTGTAGCGGTCATTTTCTACAGAACAGTTCTCTTCTAAGTGTATAATTTTAGGGCATTATTTACAATGGTTTTTATGGTGTTAGCTTCACTCTTTGCTGATAACATCGTGTTTATTCAAAAAGATAGCTTTGGAAAGATATGCATAGATCATTGATTACAAAAAAAATAGCAGAGGACCTAGAATGCTACTCTGAGCAAAACTAATTTTGTTAGAGGAACTGATGAAGTCTTCACAGTTATGGATGAATTTTTGTGCCTGAAGCAGTTTAACTAGTTATATTAATATGAACGACTTCCAACTCCCTTAGTAAAGAACTAAAAGAGATGAATACTGAAGTCAGTCGACGATTAAAGAAAGTAAACAAACTATGCAATTAGATATTTGCTCTTAATGACTGCTGTGTATATTAACTTGAATTTTATTTGGGTAACTTTTGTGTATTATTTGCGTCCTCAACTATACCGGGCAAAATAAGTGTTTGGTGAGCTGAGTTAGCCTAAGAAAGTTTGCAGACAGAACCAAGTGAACCGCAGGCAGTACATGTTTAGCTAATTAGTTGCATTTCATATATTCATATATAGAAGAAATCTATATCTTGAATAGCACACAAGCAAAATTTTATGTACAGAGAGAGTAACATCATCCATTTACGAAAGATATGCAAAGTGAGTAAGTAAAACCTTGAGATTCTCAACAAGTAAGATATAAAACAGAATGCATTACTCACGCGCATAGAGGAAATTAAAACTCGCCTGTCAAAACAACCGGAGCTGCAACAACCATTCCTACAGCACCAACAGTAGCGGCCGCGCCATAACCCACGACCTTCCAAAACGTATTACCTTCTTTTTTATTAGGAGGATCTGATGGAGGTGTCGGAGCTGATGGTGGTGTCGGAGCTGATGGAGGTGTCTTCTGTCTGTTGCTGGTTACTACGTCAACTAGCTCTTCAGAATCCTGTTAGAAACAAAAGATATGCCATTACCAGAATGAAACTCATTAACAGTCCAGTTCACTTACCACACAAGGCTTATTACTGCGTCACTAGACGATGAACAAAAATGTGTGTTCTGTTACATAGTCCATTGAGGAGTTGCCAAAATTAAGTCAAATACTTGTACTAGAGTCATAAAATACTGTCAGTGTATCTTAATATGTAACATTCACTTTTTGCTGCACTATCCAAAACAACAGAAATCCTTCCCTTCTGTGTTATTCATTTTCTTAAGTTGTATTCTCCACAATTAGCTTAGAGGCACCCAAACTACCGTATATATATATATATATATATATATATATATATATATATATATATATATATATATATATATATATATATGGCTCTTGTTCTTCTTTATTTCTTCTATTGTCCATGGGGAAGTGGAAAAGAATCTTTCCTCCGTAAGCCATGCGTGTCGTATGAGGCGACTAAAATGCCGGGAGCAATGAGCTAGTAACCCCTTCTCCTGTAGACATTTACTAAAAAAGAGAAGAAGAAAAACTTTATAAAACTGGGATGCTTGAATGTGCGTGGATGTAGTGCGGATGACAAGAAACAGATGATTGCTGATGTTATGAATGAAAAGAAGTTGGATGTCCTGGCCCTAAGCGAAACAAAGCTGAAGGGGGTAGGGGAGTTTCGGTGGGGGAAAATAAATGGGATTAAATCTGGAGTGTCTGAGAGAGTTAGAGCAAAGGAAGGGGTAGCAGTAATGTTGAAGGATCAGTTATGGAAGGAGAAAAGAGAATATGAATGTGTTAATTCAAGAATTATGTGGGTTAAAGTAAAGGTTGGATGCGAGAAGTGGGTCATAATAAGCGTGTATGCACCTGGAGAAGAGAGGAATGCAGAGAGAGAGAGATTTTGGGAGATGTTAAGTGAATGTATAGGAGCCTTTGAACCACGTGAGAGAGTAATTGTGGTAGGGGACCTGAATGCTAAAGTAGGAGAAACTTTTAGAGAGGGTGTGGTAGG
The DNA here is from genome assembly GCF_038502225.1 of Cherax quadricarinatus. Lineage (NCBI taxonomy): Eukaryota > Metazoa > Arthropoda > Malacostraca > Decapoda > Parastacidae > Cherax > Cherax quadricarinatus. The sequence continues at coordinate 49,220,430 of NC_091296.1, forward strand.
TAAGTTTGGGGTGCCAGGTGTAAATGATAATGGGAGCCCTTTGACTGAACTTTGTATAGAAAGGGGTTTAGTTATAGGTAATACATATTTTAAGAAAAAGAGGATAAATAAGTATACAAGATATGATGTAGGGCGAAATGACAGTAATTTGTTGGATTATGTATTGGTAGATAAAAGACTGTTGAGTAGACTTCAGGATTTACATGTTTATAGAAGGGCCACAGATATATCAGATCACCTTCTAGTTGTAGCTACACTGAGGGTAAAAGGTAGATGGGATACAAGGAGAATAGAAGCATCAGGGAAGAGAGAGGTGAAGATTTATAAACTAAAAGAGGAGGCAGTTAGAGAAAGATATAAACAGCTATTGGATGATAGATGGGCTAATGAGAGCATAGGTAATGGGGTCGAAGAGGTATGGAGTAGGTTTAAAGATGTAGTGTTAGAGGGTTCAGCAGAAGTTTGTGGTTACAGGAAAGTGGGTGCGGGAGGGAAGAGGAGCGATTGGTGGAATGATGATGTAAAGAGAGTAGTAAGGGAGAAAAAGTTAGCATATGAGAAGTTTTTACAAAGTAGAAGTGATGCAAGGAGGGAAGAGTATGTGGAGAAAAAGAGAGAGGGTAAGAGAGTGGTGAAGCAATGTAAAAAGAGACCAAATGAGAGACTGGGTGAGATGTTATCAACAAATTATGTTGAAAATAAGAAAAAGTTTTGGAGTGAGATTAACAAGTTAAGGAAGCCTAGAGAACAAATGCATTTGTCAGTTAAAAATAGGAGAGTTATTAAATGGAGAGTTAGAGGTATTGGGAAGATGGAGGGAATATTTTGAGGAATTGTTAAATGTTGATGAAGATAGGGAAGCTGTGATTTCGTGTATAGGGCAAGGAGAAATAACATCTTGTAGGAGTGAGGAAGAGCCAGTTGTGAGTGTGGGGGAAGTTCGTGAGGCAGTAGGTAAAATGAAAGGGGGTAAGGCAGCCGAGATTGATGGGATAAAGATAGAAATGTTAAAAGCAGGTGGGGATATAGTTTTGGAGTGGTTGGTGCAGTTATTTAATAAATGTATGGAAGAGGGTAAGGTACCTAGAGATTGGTAGAGAGCATGCATAGTTCCTTTGTATAAAGGCAAAGGGGACAAAAGAGAGTGCAAAAATTGTAGGGGGATAAGTCTGTTGAGTATACCTGGTAAAGTGTACGGTAGAGTTATTATTGAAAGAATTAAGAGTAAGACGGAGAATAGGATAGCAGATGAACAAGGAGGCTTTAGGAAAGGTAGGGGGTGTGTGGACCAGGTGTTTACAGTGAAACATATAAGTGAACAGTATTTAGATAAGGCTAAAGAAGTCTTTGTGGCATTTATGGATTTGGAAAAGGCGTATGACAGGGTGGATAGGGGGGCAATGTGGCAGATGTTGCAGGTGTATGGTGTAGGAGGTAGGTTACTGAAAGCAGTGAAGAGTTTTTGCGAGGATAGTGAGGCTCAAGTTAGAGTATGTAGGAAAGAGTGAAATTATTTCCCAGCAAAAGTAGGCCTTAGACAAGGATGCATGATGCCACCATGGTTGTTTAATATATTTATAGATGGGGTTGTAAGAGAAGTAAATGCGAGGGTCTTGGTAAGAGGCGTGGAGTTAAAAGATAAAGAATCAAACATAAAGTGGGAGTTGTCACAGTTGCTCTTTGCTGATGACACCGTGCTCTTGGGAGATTCTGAAGAGAAGTTGCAGAGAATGGTGGATGAATTTGGTAGGGTGTGCAAAAGAAGAAAATTAAAAGAATTCTGTTCCACTTCCATGGGAAAGTGGAGCAGAATTCTTCCTCCGTAAGCCGTGCGTGTTATAAGAGGCGACTAAAATGCCAGGAGCAAGGGGCTAGTAACCCCTTCTCCTGTATATGTTACTAAATATAAAAGGAGAAACTTTCGTTTTTCCCTTTGGGCCACTCTGCCTCGGTGGGATACGGCCGATGTGTTGAAAGAAAGAAAGATTATATATATATATATATATATATATATATATATATATATATATATATATATATATATATATATATATATATATATATATATGCAAAACAACCACTCTGAAAGAATAGAGAAATTCCAAGCGCTTTCGTGACTACTCACATTATCAAGGAACTATGAAAGTGAAGCATCCAAGGAAGCTATATAAGGGGTCGGCCAGCACCTCACTATCAGATCCCACAACGGTTAAACACGTGACGCGCGGCGAGCCAACTTGGATAGGTCCTTTGCAAAACTCACCCCCAAGCTATTTATTTGTCCAGTGTATTATTAAATTCTTCCCAAATTCTATAATAATACACTGGACAAATAAATAGCTTGGGGGTGAATTTTGCAAAAGACCTATCCAAGTTGGCTCGCCGCGCGTCACGTGTTTAACCGTTGTGGGATCTGATAGTGAGGTGCTGGCCGACCCCTTATATAGCTTCCTTGGATGCTTCACTTTCATAGTTCCTTGATAATGTGAGTAGTCACGAAAGCGCTTGGAATTTCTCTATTCTTTCAGAGTGGTTGTTTTGCATATTTTGAAATCACCTGTTTACTGTGATCTTATTGCATATATATATATATATATATATATATATATATATATATATATATATATATATATATATATATATATATATATATATAATGTCGTGCCGAATATGTAAAACTGGTCAATTAGCAAGAACTCATTTAAAATTAAGTCCTTTCTGAAATTTTCTCATATACGTTTAAAGATATATTTTTTTTGATTAATGTTAATGTAAAAAATTTTAATTTTGCACCAAAAGAATCTTAGAAATCTTACCTAACCTTATTATAACAAGAACAATTTATTTTAGCCTAACCCAACTAAATATATTTTAAATACGTTTACAATAATTTAGTACTAAACAAACACAATCATATATATATTTTTCGCTAGGTTTAGAATGGTTTTGGCGAAATTATTGCATATACAAATTTTCACTTGTCCTATATGGCAAGATGAGCGTTGCTATTTAAGCCAAGATCGCAAGTTCTGCCTATTCGGCACGACATACATATATATATATATATATATATATATATATATATATATATATATATATATATATATATATATATGCAATAAGATCACAGTAAACAGGTGATTTCAAAATATGCAAAACAACCACTCTGAAAGAATAGAGAAATTCCAAGCGCTTTCGTGACTATTCACGAATGTGAGTAGATAATGTGAGTAGTCACGAAAGCGCTTGGAATTTCTCTATTCTTTCAGGGTGGTTGTTTTGCATATATATATATATATATATATATATATATATATATATATATATATATATATATATATATATATACAAACACTGATCTCTGGCTGAAGGAGACTCGTACCTACGAACCTTAGGACAAGGTACGCAGTGCTTTACCAATCTACCCACACTAGACAATACCTTGGCGTGTAGCATGTGCTACACGTTTGATCCAAGGCAGCCAGCTTTCAGGGAGAAGGATTACAGCTTTTCATCTCATCCCCTGCATGCATCAGCCTTACTAGAGATTTTAACAATGCTAGGAATTCGCGAGAGCAGGCGAAATATACACAAACACTGATCTCTGGCTGAAGGAGACTCGAACCTACGAACTTTAGGACAAGGTACGCAGTGCTTTACCAATCTACTCACACTTGACAATACCTTGGCGTGTAGCATGTGCTACACGTTTGATCCAAGGCAGCCAGCTTTCAGGGGATGAGATGAAAAGCTGTAATCCTTCTCCCTGAAAGCTGGCTGCCTTGGATCAAACGTGTAGCACATGCTACACGCCAAGGTATTGTCCAGTGTGGGTAGATTGGTAAAGCACTGCGTACCTTGTCCTAAGGTTCGTAGGTTCGAGTCTCCTTCAGCCAGAGATCAGTGTTTGTATATATATATATATATATATATATATATATATATATATATATATATATATATATATATATATATATATATATATATATATATATATAAAATCTTTCTTTCTTTCAACACATCGGCCGTATCCCACCGAGGCGGAGTGGCCCAAAGGGAAAAACGAAAGTTTCTCCTTTTATATTTAGTAACATATACAGGAGAAGGTGTTACTAGCCCCTTGCTCCTTGCATTTTAGTCGCCTCTTATAACACGCATAGCTTACGGAGGAAGAATTCTGTTCCACTTCCCCATGGAAGTGGAACAGAATATATATATATATATATTATTTCAACAACCAACCATATCCCACCAAGGCAGGGTGGCCCAAAAAGAAAAACGAAAGTTTTTCTTTTTAAATTTAGTAATTTATGCAAGAGAAGGGGCTACTTGCCCCTTGCTCCTGGCATTTTATATATAATATATATATATATATAATGTGTATATGAGTAGTACCAGAGGCGGCTGAGCGGTCCCTTCCTGAGCGGTCCCTCCTGAAAGGGCTGCTGGTGAGTGGTCCCTTTTTCACACCTATGTGCTAATGACCTTTTTCACACCTATGTGCTAATGACCTTAACCCCGCCCACGACCCCCGCCCACGAACCCCGCCCACGACCGCCACCTGCGCCCCCCCAAACGCGCCCCCCCCACCCGCGCCCCCCACCCGTGCCTCCCCTCCCGCGCCTCCCCACCCGCCCCACCGCGCCTCGGCCGTCGTGCCCGACCGCGCCTTCTGCTGCGCCTTCTGCAGCGTCGTCCGGATCTCCCCCGCGCCCCAAATGTTTTTTACGATTTTTTTCAAAAATTTTTTTGAATTTCATTTTATTTTGCTCTCCCCGAATCAAGTTTTTTGGATTGCCCCTCCCAATTTCACCCCCATCCCAAACTTTTTCGATTTTTTTTTCTCGATATCAAAGACTCCAATTCCTCGGATCAAGTTTTTTGGAAGTCTCCATCTCCTTGGATCAAAGTTTTTCTCGATAATACAAAGACTCCAATTCCTCGGATCAAATTTTTCTCGAAATCAAAGCCTCCATCTCCTTGGATCAAGCTTTTCTCGATAATACCAAGACTCCATCTCCATGGATTAAGGTTTTCTCCTCCATCTCCTCGGATCAAAGTTTTTTGGATTCCCCCCTCTGGGGGTAAGCATTCAAATGAACTCCTATGGGGCATGGTGCTCTCTCTTACTACAGGTCTAAACAAGTGTGACGTCAGTATCCCTCGGGGTTAAAACAACTCTAGGAGATATAAGGAATGAATAAGGAAGGATGTTTTAGGGATGATGTGGATGAGGAAATGTGATATGCAACATAAATGCGGTATGAATATTCATACCGCAATATGTCAAGTATAGGTTTTTTGGTGTATGTCTTAGTTAAGATGTGTATGTCTTAGTTGGAGGTGAATGTCTTAGATTTGGTGTGTATGTCTAAAATTTGTGATTGAAATGTATAAGATGTGGGTGTCTGTGTATTATTTTTTTTTTGTGATAGTGATATGTTATAGTGCTCATGTTATGTAATAGATGTTGGTGGAAGTGTTGTGGTATTTTTGTGTATGTTTTATTTTTGTGCGAACATTTAAAAATAAGTGTTTTCAGTGATCATAGTTTTGAGATGCATGATCTTAGATTTTGGTGGTCTTGGTGATGAGTGTTGATAGATGACGGTAAACATGATATGGAATTGGTGATCGTGATTTTTGTGTGAATAATTATAAAAATGTGTGTTGTCTGTGATCTTGGTGGTGGGGTCATAAAATCTGGTAATCGTCTTGGATATAGTGTTCTTAGATAATGTAGGGTACAACAGGTTGAAACAAGGTGGGTTGGGTGTGATGTTACCAACCACCAAGTAACACAATGGGAGTGTGAGCTCGTCGGTCCTGTGAGGTGTGACATCGTGTGTTGGTGGTAGTGAGGTGAGTGCGCTTAGATATTGTCAAATATGATTTTTTTGTGTGTGTGAAATGTTTATAAAAATGAGTGTTTTCTGTGATATTAGTGATTTTTGAGGTAAGTGAACATGGGTGATTGTAGTTGGTGGTTGTCTTAGATTATGTGTGTGTACAAGATATGTTATCATTGATGATCATCATGTACTAAGTGTTTGCGTATTAGGTTTGTGTTCATGCTTTTTTTTATGCGCCAAATGGGGAGGGAGATCTTGGTTACAGTGATTTGAGGGGATTTCTATAAAAAGGATGTTAGATGGTGATGTTAAACTTAGTTTCTGGTGATTTTGACGGTGATTTGGTAGTATTCAGTGGTGATTTGGTAGTTATCAGTAGTGTTTTGGGAGTATTCGGAGGTGTTTGATGGTGTTTTTTGAAGGTGTTCAAATGACGTGCAGAGTATTTTTTGAAGAAGATCAGTGGTGTTCAGAGTTCGTTCAAAGTTAGTCAGTGTGTTAGATATGGTAATGTCTCATGTCATAAGTGTATAAGTTAGTTTTTTGGGGGGCTAATGTTGTAAAGTCTGGAGAATGAGGGAGGAGTTTGGGGGGGATGAGCTGTAATTTAATGAACTGTGTAAGTGTGAATGAGAATGTGAATTGGTGGGTGAGTTAGAGAAGACAAAATGTTATGTGATCTTAGTAAAAGTATAGATATTTTTAGTGATCTTCGTTATGATGATGTTGTAAGAGAATGTGTACAAAAAAAATGTGTGGTCTTAGTGGTGGGGTTATAGAATTTGGTAAACGTCTTGATTGTGGTGATCTTAGATATTGGAGATATAACAGATATGTGTTTGTGTTAGTTTTGGTAAAATGTCTCATGTCATAAGTGTCTGAGTTAGTTTTTGTGTTAATGTTGTAAAGTCTGGAGACTGAGGGAGTAGTATGGTGGATGTGTTGTAATTTCAGTTAATGAAATGTGTAAGTGTAGATAAATTAGAGATGATAAATCTTATTTGGGAGTAATCAAAACGATATTTTGGAAGTGCTTCAGTGTTGTTTGGAAATGTTCAAAGGTGTTTATGTGAGTATTCAAATGATTTATGAGAATGTTCGAAGTAATCTTGGGGTTGTTCTGTAGTGAGATGATAAAGGTTGTGGATGAGAGGTATTGAAAAAAGGTGGTCTCAAATGATGTATGAGAGTGTTTTGAAGGTGTTCAAAGTAAAGTGAGGTGTGTGTGTGTGTGTGTGTGTGTGTGTGTGTGTGTGTGTGTGTGTGTGTGTGTGTTAGGTGGTCATAGAGTTTTGTGAATATCTTGGTTTCAGTGATTTTAGTGGATTTGAGTAGGATAAGTTAGGTTAGGTTAGGATAAGTTAGGTTAGGATAAGTTAGGTTAGGTTAGGTTAGGATAAGTTAGGTTAGGTTAGATTAGGATAAGTTAGGTTAGGTTAGGTTAGGTTAGGTTAGGTTAGGATAAGTTAGGTTAGGTTAGGTTAGGATAAGTTAGGTTAGGTTAGGTTAGGATAAGTTAGGTTAGGTTAGGTTAGGATAAGTTAGGTTAGGTTAGGATAAGTTAGGTTAGGATAGGTTAGGATAGGTTAGGTTAGGTTAGGTTAGGTTCGGTTAGGTTAGGTTAGGTTCGGTTAGGTTAGGTTAGGTTAGGATAAGTTAGGTTATGTTAGGTTAGGATAAGTTAGGTTAGAATAGGTTAGGTTAGGTTAGGTTAGGTTACGTTCGGTTAGGTTAGGTTAGGTTAAGTGTGTGTGTGTGTGTGTGTGTGTGTGTGTGTGTTAGGTGGTCATAGAGTTTTGTGAATATCTTGGTTACAGTGATTTTAGTGGATTTGAGATGGGTGATGAGATGCATTTGTGGATGTGAAATGTGATTTTTGTGTGTGTTCAGAAGAGGTGTTTTGGGAGATGGGTGAGTGGATGTGAAGAAATGCGGGTGAGATGGAAAGGGGTATGGGGAGGGTTGTATTAGAAATTTAATGAAATATGGGGGGATTTTACTGAAAATAAAGGTAATGTGTGAATATTTTAAAAAGAAATTATAGAATTGAAAAGTTTTGATATATTGGAAAAGAATGGAGGGTGTTGAAACATGTCGCAATAGTTGGGTAGTGAGATTAGTTGATGCGAGTATAATATCAATTTATGTGGATACAAGGACATGGGTGTGGAGAGGATTTTATTAGAATTTTAGTAATGTAAAGAGGAAATGTGTATTACATTTAAGATTCAGTAAAAAGAAGGGGAAAAAAATTGTGAATAAATTGGTAATTGATGAGGGTTGTGGGTAATGTAGTCGAACTAGAGATACCAAAAAAGATGATATAAGTGGGTTGTTTTTGTGACTTTTTCTGATGAAATTAGTTAAAACGAGAAAAAATTGTGGGTTGTTGGTGATGTGGGTTGTGGGTGATGTGGGATGTGGGTGTTGTGGGTTGTGGGGTGTTGTGGGATGTGGGTGTTGATCTTAGTTTATGGTGATTTTGGTTGTGTTTTGAGTGTATTCAGTGGTGTTTTAGTAGTATTCAGTGGTGTATTTGGGAGTACTCAAATGGTGTTTTGAGGTTATTCAAAGGTGTGATTATAAGTTGTGGTTTGTTGTTGTTGTGACTTTCTGATAAAATTAGTTAAAACGAGAAAAAAAATTGTGGGGTGTGGGTGATGTGGGTTGTGTGTGTTGTGGGGTGTGGGTGATATGGGTTGTGTGTGTTGTGGGGTGTGGGTGATGTGGGTTGTGGGTGTTGTGGGATGTGGATGTTGTGGGTGTTGTTGTCGAACTAGAGATACCGAAAAAGATGTTATAAGTGGGTTGTTGTTGTGCCTTTTTCTGATGAAATTAGTTAAAACGAGAAAAAATTGTGGGGTGTGGGTGTTGTGGGTTGTGGGTGTTGTGGGTGTTGTGGGTTGTGGGTGTTGTGGGATGTGGGTGTTGTGGGTGTTGTTGTCGAACTAGAGATACCGAAAAAGATGTTATAAGTGGGTTGTTGTGACTTTCTGATGAAATTAGTTAAAACGAGAAAAAATTGTGGGGTGTGGGTGTTGTGGGTTGTGGGTGTTGTGGGTTGTGGTTGTTGTGGGATGTGGGTGTTGATCTTAGTTTATGGTGATTTTGGTAGTGTTTTGAGTGTATTCAGTGGTGTTTTAGTAGTATTCAGTGGTGTATTTGGGAGTACTCAAATGGTGTTTTGGAAGTGTTTCAGTGTTGTTTGGAAATGTTCAAAGGTGTTTTTGAAGGTGTTCAAATGATGTGCAAGAGTACTTATGAAGGTGTTCTGAGAGTATTCAGAGGTGATTTTGGGGGTGTTCGAATGATGTTTTTGGAGTATTTAAAGGCAATTGATGGTGTTTTTTGGTGATGTTCAAAGTAAAGTGTTTGAGTTAGTTTTTGTGATAATGTTGTGAAGTCTGGAGGAGTTTGGGGGGATGAGTTTGGGGAGATGAGTTGTAATTTAATGAAATGTGTAAGTGTAGATAAATTAGAGCTGTCAAATCTTATTTATGAGTATTCAAAATGTTGTCTTGGAAGTGATTCAGTGTTGTTTGGAAATGTTCAAAGGTATTTTTGTGAGTATTCAAATGATTTATGAGAGTGTTTTGAAGGTGTTCAAAGTAAAGTGAGGTGTGTGTGCGTATTAACTTCGTAATATGTAAAATTGTGACTAGTGAATTTATCGAAAAGTGGTTATAAGTGTTGTGGTGACTTTCTGATGAAATAGTTAAAACGAGAAAAATTGGGGGTTATGAGAGAAAATTGTGAGGTGTTGGTTGGAGTGTGAGGGTTCGGGAGGGTAGTAAGAGAGAGCACCATGCCCCATAGGAGGAGTTCCTTTGAATGCTTACCCCCAGAGGGGGGAATCCAAAAAACTTTGATCCGAGGAGATGGAGGAGAAAACCTTGATCCATGAAGATGGAGTCTTGAAATTATCGAGAAAGATCCAAGGAGATGGAGACTTTGATTTCGAGAAAAATTTGATCCGAGGAATTGGAGTCTTTGTATTATCGAGAAAAACTTTGATCCAAGGAGATGGAGACTTCCAAAAAACTTGATCCGAGGAATTGGAGTCTTTGATATCGAGAAAAAAAAATTCAAAAAATTTGGGATGGGGGTGAAAGTGGGAGGGGCAATCCAAAAAACTTGATTCGATGAGAGCACAATAAAATGAAATTAAAAAAAAAATTTGAAAAAAATCGGAAAAAAAATCGGGGCGCGGGGGCGATCCGCACGACGCTGCAGAAGGCGCAGTCGGGCGCGACGGCCGAGGCGCGGCGGGGCGGGTGGGGAGGCGCAGGTGGGGGGCGCGGGTGGGGGGCGTGGGTGGGGGGGGGTCGCGGGTGGGGGGGCGCGGGTGGGGGTCGTGGGCGGGGTTAAGGTCATTAGCACATAGGTGTGAAAAAGGTCATTAGCACATAGGTGTGAAAAAGGTCATTAGCACATAGGTGTGAAAAAGGGACCGCTCAGCCGCAGCCCTTTCAGGAGGGACCGCTCAGGAAGGGACCGTTCAGCCGCCTCCGGTACTACTTATATGTATATTTATGTATATATATTATGTATATATATGTATATTTTATATATATATATATATATATATATATATATATATATATATATATATATATATATATATATATTATATATATATATGTCAGAGCTCTATTATTCTACCTCAGCTCATTTCCATGCCCAGTTCTAGGCAAGAGTAGTCTTGACTGGAAATACAGGAATATAAGTCTTGTTGCTCCGTCCACTAGTCCAGTAAGGGATTATAATCAGATTTAAAAAACAAGAGATTACTTAGTATCTAATAACAGAACGCTCGGCAAATAAAAAAAAACGCGGATTCGGTTTCCTAGCCGGGAAAGACACGAATAAATAGTTAACAGAGTTAGTTATTGCTGGCTATACCTAAGGGTTAAATATAATATCCTAGAACTGGGCATGGGCATGAGCTGAGGTAGAATTATAGATCTCTGACTGTATATATATTGGTAGAATTACCGACAATATGTAAACTAAAAGGACACAAGTGCAACTAATGTGACATTTTATTGTGGCAACGTCACGCTCTCCAGGAGCTTTATCAAGCCGTTACGTAACGGTTTGATAAAGCCGTTACGTAAAAAATATAAGTAGGCGTTACCTGTGCATTTTGTTCTACGAGGTCTAAGAGAGCCCTGTTTATGGGAAGAACATCTGGCGGAGGTCCTGTGTGACGTCTCCTAAAGAAGAAAGTCAGTTATATCTTCTTTATGAGATGAAAAAGAAAAAAACTTTTGTTAGATTACAGCCAGAGAAAGATAATTTTTTTTTTTTAGGTTTCAATAAAACTGAAACAAATGTTTATTTATACCAAGTAATCCCTTCAAACATCCCAAGAGAATGATAATAAGCTTCAGTGGTACTCCATGTAGGTTTACAGTACTTGATCAACAAAATCATCTGTATCCAAACAGTACTAGATAATGATCATTAGTTTAGGAGTATCAACCAAGTTCCAGTGAGTCAAGTGTGGTTAATTTGGAAGGTTTGTGAGGTTGATGAGGTCTTGTTAAATGAGTTCTTGCTAACTGACCAGTTTTGCCTATTAGTATAGGTAAAGTTGGTCAGTTAGCAAGAACTCACATAAAATTAAGTAATTTCTAAAATTTTCTCATACTTTTAAAGATATATTTTTTTCATTTAGGTTAATGTAAAAATTAATAATATTGTAGCAAAAGAACCTTAGAAAACTTATCTAACCTTTCTGTAAAAGAAAAATTTAATTTAGCATAATCCAACTAAATATATTTTAGATATGTTTACAATAGTTTAATAAAAACAATGATTCTTTTTTTCGTTACGTTCGGAATGATTTTTCGAAATTATTGCATGCACAAAATTTCGCTTGCCTTATTCGGCAAGAAGAGTGTTGCTATTTAAGCCAATATCGCAAGTTTTACCTATTCGACATGACATATATAATAACATCATACTGTGAAAAAATTAGTATACTTTTTTAATGTGAATGTTAGTTCAGGTTTATATAAATTTGATCCATTTATAATTAACAGAATTTGCGAGGAATTTAAGCTTTGCCTGATATGTCAGTCAGAAATTTCACTTGACGTATGACCCACGTTTAGCACTAATATTCGACGGCTTAACATGCATTTAGAAACGAGTGTTATGTATTAACAGTGATCTTAATACGTGTGCCTTACCTGCAGGATGGGCATTTGAGGACTTTCCTCGCTTTAAGGATGGTTATAAGACAAGTTCTGCAGAATGTGTGGCCACAGGCAGTAAGAGCAACTGGTTGATGATCCCGGTTGTCGAACTTATTATTACACACATCACAATACTTCCATGTGGCTTCCATTTCTTTCTGAAAGACGACAGTCATGGGTGTCCCATTATTAGGAAACTAATAGTCACCTCAACACCTGCAGTTATTTATTAACATCTGTTTTACTCATTTTAAGGTTATGTTGCACAAGTTACAATTCCCGTGTTCCTTAAGCGACCTTTTATTCAAACTCCAGTTAGGTAAGGTAAAAATCGTCAGTAAACAGGACATGTGTTTCCTGACGCGGGTCTTAGTCATATGATGAACCGCAACTGGAGCTTTTGGTCATCTGGCCGAGGCCTTCCGCTGGCTTACCGGTCCACCCTTTTAAAAATTATGATAAACACCACTGACGGATTTGCAGTATATTACTCAAAGTAGTTTTTTTGTCATGCTATTAGCATTTAGTTTTCTAAATTTACCAAATTCTGCAGAGTATAATATCAGTTAACACCGGTAAATGCAATAATACGAGTTTTCAAAATAATAAGCAAGTGCATATACAGCAAAATAAATATTCTATCTTTAGCAAACATTTTCTCTTTAGGAACTAATTCATTGTTTAAAAAATGTGAGATCGTAAGCCAGAAATGTCTTAGAAAAATTGGTTTCAATCATGACTGACGATAAATAAATGAGTACATAAATCAAATCCACAATAAGTACCAGCCATCTTATATTTGGCTAATATGGAATTACCTCTTCGACAGAGCTGTGAACTTACATGCCAGGTGCGATGGTAGAATATTCTTGACAAACAGTCTGGAAAGCTTCTCTCTGTCTTTTAGATCCACAAATATATATAAACGGACAAATTTTAAATTACAAAACAAATTCTCTGCATCGGCTACACTGACAGCTTATCTTAATAATGTCTGCTGGAGCTACTCTTCTTCACGAAGAATAGCTCCACAGCACCACTGATACAAACCTGGCAACTTAAAAGTTAAGAGATTCAGTTAATAACTGAGGCACGAAACCAGTCATCGCACATGGCCTAGAGAGAACGATTTTGACGATCCTAGGCTATTTACACTTACAAAGAAAACAAAAGGAACAATACCGTGACTCGAACAATACACAAATAACCCACACATGAAAGAGAAAAGTTCATGACGACGTTTCGGTCCGACTTGGACGATTCACAAGTCACACTAACACACTAAGATGTGGGAGCCAGTATATATAGTAGAGAGGGACACGGACGGGTCAAAGAGAGGAAGAAAGTGGAAAAATAGTGGTAGAGGAAATGTTGGTAGTGGAAATATAGATGTAGTAGTAAGTAGAGGGAGGAGTGATTATTGTTTGACGTGATAAAATATGAATGTGGTAACATTAAAAGAAGAATTTAAGGAAAATGATTAGCCGGATTATAATCCTTGATTACCCTTCTAGCAAGACTGCAGTTGGTAGTTTATACTTACTGATGATGAAATAACGCCCTCAGAATCCGACACAGTGAAGTATTTCTTGCACCACAGAAACTCCCAGCTACTATAGCAGTAGTGGACTCACTGGCCGGAGTAGCTTACTTATATCAGTGGCGGGCGATATCTGTACTGATATGATAAACTTAGTTTTAAGAAGAGATTGCATAATTACTCTGCGCATTACTTATTGTCATGAAAAAGATGATATCATAAGCTCATCTAAATCTGAAGGTTGCAATAAAAATAGTTTTCTAATAACCATATAAGGTACAGCGTTTCATCATGCCTCCCCATCCCGCTGTTTCCCTCACACTTACACGAGTACACAACTAGAAGCTACAGTCATGGACGAGTCATAAAGATGTCAGGAAGTATTTCTTCTATCTCCGAGTGGTCAAGAATTTAAATGACCGAGACGAAGAAGTGATGGAAGCAGGTTCCATGTACAGATTTAAGTTAAGCCATGCAACCACATAACACAAACGCGCACAAGCACACTCACTTTCATGTGAAAAATATAAACCGTTATGTTCCGGGAACTGAGAAATCATTGTGCTCCGATGATAATGTGACCAGCTGATACTTAACTCTCAGAAAAGTTCCAGTTACAGGAATTTCTAAGTATTAAACTTTAGAATCATCCAATACCTGTGGAATCGGAGAAGTGGGGGAAATCGTAGTTGATCCGAGGAAGGTATCGATAGCTTCAATTCTTTAGATAAAAGGCCTGCTTGTAGCCATTGTATATTTTCAGTGTTTATTATAAAATGAACTTTTGTAGTCAGAAAAGTTGGATGTTTCATTTAATATCCTGAACTGTCTGAACAGAAACTGTTATGACAGTGGTTGTTATTTTGTCATTAGTATCTACGAGAATCCACACAACTAGATCATACTGACAAAACACTTGCATGCTGTACCTTAACTCTTGTCGGTTTGGTTTCATGATAGCTAGCTGACTGGTGCTGTTTCTATACCCTTTAGGTGTCTTAAATTTATTTTCGGTATATTATGAATAGTCTGTGTTACTGTCTGATGGTTATTCACTTCTGTGTGACCGAGTAATTCACGGGTTCTTTTCTCTGATACGATATGTCCCTCGATTTCAGGGGTTCCCAACGTTGGGTGCACGTGATATTACTTTTGTTGGGGTGCAACATTAATCAAACATTTCCTAAGGGTGCGAGGCATAGGAAAGGTTTGGAACCCCTGCTCTGCTTATTCTTAATCTGATATGAATCCGGAGGTGATGTGCCTAGCTCATACTATCTCGTTACAAACTGACTCGTCCATCACCTTTTCTGTTTTGGGCGACTCCCATTAATTCATCTCTTCAAAATTTTATAAAAAACTTATAAGATAAGCGTGCAGAATAAACCCTGATAGTAACCATAGGGCTGGCCACATATTTTGCATTTGTTCTGAACATCATCTGTGTGTCTCCCAAACTGCCAGAAGTACTTACAGCCAAGCCTAAGTCTGGCCATTACAACATCAGTCAGTCTATTCACATTGTAAGTTGCTCCATTAACGTGCTTACCTACGTTCATATTATCATAGTGGGTTATGGATTTACTTAGGCTTCTGATTGCATTTCTATAACATTCAGTTTCATTATTTACTTCTCTCGTAATATTATTCCTTATGCTTGACACAGATACTCAGTTATATTCTACATTATCCTTCAGGGTACTTTTTGTGGGGCTAACATATCAACCTTAATATGAAGGAGTAATCCAATATGTGATAGATCCACAACAATTGTACATAAATTTCTTTTTCTCAGAGCATGATGTTAGTCATTATGTGAGTCAAGAGCCTTCAGTGATGACATAGAATCAGTAAGTTAGCTTTAGCACCATTAGGCTGGCAAATAATTCAGTGTAAACAATTCAGTTTGCAGCGTAGACGCCCGTTGGTTAATTCTTATGCCGAACTCAATAATATTGCAATGGTTCTTAATTAAGGAGGTGGCAACAAGCGCAGATGTATCCCTGCCAATAGACTCCTGCTTACATCAGTGTATATAGCTTGTAATAAATTATTACTACCAGCTAGGCGAGAAATTTCTTCTTCAGTTGCTTGTACAAGTGATTTAAAGAAGGGATTGCAAATGATGTGTTTCTTGGGAGGGGTTTGCAAGTATGTGATATTAAATAAACACATCTTTTACAGAGGGGTGAAATGCTCTTATCTACAGTTCGTAAAAGTTATAAAACTTAATATAATTGTATGTTTTCACAACCTAGGTACAGTATTAATCTCAACAATCCTCTCACTGATATTAGACACCTAGCTCCTTCCTAATATTAAGAACCTTGGTAGATTTGGGACGGCCAAAAATAATTCTGCGGGCTTCATCCTGCATTAACTCCAAGGGTTGGAGAGAACATTTTTTTAGCTATTATCAACATGGCGGCAGCAGCAGAATCAATCAAGGACCTCACATAGACAATGTACATTATTCTCACGATTTAAACATTATCACCATAGTTGCTGTTACAGCCAAAAACAACTTTGAGAGCATTTAGCCTATCTTTTCATTTCTTATTTATTTGTGATAAGTGGATTTATTGAAGGGTACTTCTACACCATGGTATCTGTAAGAATTAACGTAGCTGATATTTTCACCCTACAAATAGAAGGGATGGGGATGTCATTTGCTTATAAATATCTTTGTTCAAGATGAAATTATGAGGTCTAATCGATTACATATTGCTTGAACTTCGTTAAGAATGGTACTCATCTTCTTATGCGCTGTTGCATGGATCATGATGTCAACAGCACAGCTTATAACTAAATGTTTAGGTGAGGCTTAAATAGCATGGGACTGAGAACTGCCACCAGTATTAATATTAGTTCATGTATTATAATGGATCTGTTTGCGATATCAAGTGCAGATTTTAGATCAAGAAATGTAAATGTGCAATTAGAAAGGAGGAAATGTAGTTCTGCACACTTTTCCTTTCATGAACCCGTGGAGAAGAGGGGAAAGGTGGTGTCTGATTCTGTAATACAGTTTGTTAAGTATTATTTTTTCAAAAGTATTACAAAGACAACTAGTTAAGGAGATCGGTCTAAATGTATCAGGCTGCTGCAGCTTAGGAATAGGCACAATGAGACTGTCCAGGAAATAGGAAGAACTCCCTCGATGAGATTATGCACTCCTAACATATCAAGGATATGCCTTAGTTCTGAGGGTATCATAAGTTATACCATCCTCTCCAGGAGCGGTTAATCAACTGTCAGCTAACGAATTATATAATTCATACTCGGTGAAGAGGCAGTCACTCTCATCAATATTTTGGCTCATAACATTAATCGGTTTTAACCTTTCTTGGGAAGCACTCTTTTGATTTGTTTCTATTTTGAGATGAGAAATTTTCGTGCCTGGATGTTTTACACCAGTTATTTATGAGTCCCTTTGCTTTTTCAAGAGGAAAGGGATGATCAACATCACCAGTCTTTTTTCTGGTTATTTTATTTGTACCTTCACAAGCCAAACATAAAGGGGAAGACCTATTTAACCCAATAACAAATTGTTCTCATTCTTGTTGCCTAAGTTCTGGTTTTCTACTCTGTGCATTTGTTAGTGCACCTTGCAAAGTTCTGAGCAAGTCTGGGATTCTACATTCACGGTACGCTTTACCAGTCCTAGCTGCATGTGTTAAACTGCGTAACTGTGTATCATTATAGTATTTACAATGATATTTGTTGCCATTTATGGTGGAAAATTTGCCTTCTTTTTTTGTTTACTTGATCTGTGAGGACAGTCTCAGTAACGGCGACTAAATCATCATTGAATTTTTGTGTGCCAGTGAGATCGTAATTCTTATACCACTGAACCAAGTAGTTAATAACGTTATCTCTTTGTTCTGGGTTAAGAATGTGTCTTCTCCTGTATTTTGCTTTTTGATTGCTGGAGATATGATCTAAGATTGACAGTTGTGAGTCTTGGGAAGTGATTAGATGGATCATCAACTATGACAGTCATGCATCGCATATGATATATTAATCCAAGGCACAAATCTAGTGCCACCATATATGTAAGTAGGCTTAATAGTGTCCACAATTTGACCATTATCATGCTCATTTAGAAATTTCATTAGTTCCTTTGGCGTTTGTTATAGGACTATCAGTATTCTTATGTCTGGCATTAAAGTCTTCAAGAATGAGAGTAAGCACACTATTGATCTGATCTGGCAGAGCATCAGATGGAAACTGATTTGTTGGAGTATAAAGATTCAAGATGTTTATGGGAAAGTTGCCTGCATATTTTTTGACACCATGATACTGCATGCTTACTCGAGTCTGCAGGGCAAGGAGTGAATGTGGCAGGTTCTTTCTAACATACATCACACAACATTTGATTGACCTTAAGTTATAAACTGTATTTCCGGGCAACGTCGGTGGAGGTACTCCAGCTTAGTCTACATACATTCCTGCATACAGATGACATCAATATTCTTGGTTGCATTAATATGATGTACGTCAGGCAACCGCTTCCTGATAGAAGCAATTTTCCATGAAAAAAAATATAATCTATCCATTGTAGTAAGTTATTACAATCTCTTTGTCATTAAGATGGTAAGACTATTTTGTTTGGGCTACAGTGTGCAAACTCATTAAAGCAAAAAGCATAGTTTGTACCTTTTTATTTTCAAAACCTTTTTCTCTAAGCATTTCCCGGCAATGTGCAAGCAAAAGTTTGAAGCCAAGAACCATTGGCTGCTTCCTCACAAATTGTCTGAAACTGAATAGAAATTGCTGAACTTGTGATATTTTCGTAATCAAGAGCACCATTCTGACTAACTTTATATATAAAAATTATCAGCATCTGTTGATGCTCATTTTTTCTGCAGGTTTGTTATAATTTGAAAAAGGTCAGGGGAATCCAATACTTTTCCAGAGAAAGGTACTCGCGAGTTAGTTCTTTTTTCAGCACCTATCACATTGATAGGTACTAAGGTTACACTAGTGTTCTCTGATGGTGCCTCTGGCATGAATGTCTCGTGATTCATTGTTGGTAGGTCCTGTGCAATTAACTTACCTCCAGCTTCCAATCGAGTCACACGTGTAGTGCCCGTGTGACTGTCATAGAAGTCGGTGTTGGGAAGAGTGACATGCTCATCCACATATTCAGGTGTAATTCCAAGTGTGAGTAGTGGCAGATCAGTAGTTCCATGAATGCTAGCAGGAATGTCGAGCTCCTCCACAACTGGTATGTGTGATTGCATTTTGGTGTCACCAAAGTGTGGGAGCTCTCACACTTTGCAAAGATGGAGTCACAGGTATGGCTGTGGTGGGCTGGCTAGCCTCGCACTCAGTTGCCATTAAGGGACTGTTATCTGGTTTTGATCAAACGTTGTTTAGGTTCCATCTGCAGTTCTTATGCCAAACTGTAACCCCAACTTCCCTACAATTAATACATTTAAATTTATGACTGTCAGGCCCCCTTGTGCATTCCCCAAAGGGATGTTCCCCGGCACACGTACCACACCAAGAATGTAGTATTGCATAGTCTACTGCAGCATGGCCAGTGTTGGCATTTGTAACCCTATGCCCAGGGGGCTGATGCACCTAAATGGGTAATAAACGTAGTCTTCCTTTAAGTCTCATTGATTTGATGATATGTTCATTTTGAGTTAAATAGGATGGGTCTATGTAGAGAGGGTATCCAAAGATTATGACGCTGATTCATTTTTTAAACTACTGAGTTAATGATGGCGGAGCAGCTTAATTCCTCCATATGTTGTATTAGGCAGAGCATTGATCACATCATCATTCTGTTCTACTAACACATAGTTGTGCGAATTATTTCTAAATTGGATTCTTGCCTTAGGATATTTCTTTACTGCTTCCATTAGCCATGCACCTTTCACAGGAAGTTGTCAGGGAGGTGTAGCCTAACAATCTTCCTTTGAAGAATGACACAGCTGTTGCACGTTGTGTGCACCAAGGACGTTCAGTGTCACACTGCGTACAATTCAGGTGAGCCTGACTACGTCGGTTCTATAGCTCTCTCTCACTTTTCCTTCGCTTACTTTTAAATGTCTGAAAGCTGTCATAATTTCTAGTACCTGCAGGAATATGTTCCTCTATGAAAGTTGCCATATCTACCAGTGATGACCTCTTGCAAGACTCACAACACAAGAATTCCTCATTCACCCTTCCCCCCCCCTTCTCCGTCTATAGCTAGTGCAAGAGTTAATATTGACTCCAAATTCAGAAATCTAAAATAGATTATATAAAGCAAATGGCTTCAAATTCAATGAGCACTAACAATTAACTCAGGTTACTACTGCATAATACTATACACACTTTACTAAAATCACAGTTACCTCCTGTAAGGAAGTTAATAAAACGGCACCTGTAATGAATGGTATAGACAAGGTCTTGCACATTAGCACAAATTACAAAGATGGAAAGAAAAAAAATCATTAAAAAATACAAGAGGTAATAATGACCATAAAATCAGAATTCTATACATAGATCACATTAAACAAAGGGGTTCAAATTCAATGAACACTTCTACTTTACTCAGTTCAGGCTGTTACTACTTATTACGAGACAAACCTCATTAAAATTGCATTAAGAGACTTCCTGTAGGGGTAGTAATATTATGGCACATAATGGACAGTGAAAACAAGGTCATACACCTAATCACAATTTATAAACACATACACACACACACACACACACACACACACACACACACACACACGAACAATTATATAACTCGCTGCACAGATGCACCTTCGAGACAGTTCCAATCAAACAAAACGCACACAGGTACTACAGGTACACACAGGTACTACAGGTACACATAGGTACTACAGGTACACATAGGTACTACAGGTACACAGAGGAATCAGGTAATATTCAATATACTGTTCACACATCGATGAAGTTCTGCAAAATAAGTCTAATTAGAAATGAATAAAAAAGTCAAGAGCTTACATGCAATATATGCAATATGAGCTTTCCCTTGTATAATGTGACAGAGAGAGAGAGAGAGAGAGAGAGAGAGAGAAAGAGAAACAACCAGTTTGTAAGATTAATTTACTTTAGTACACAAAAAACACTTATTGTCACCAATAAGATGTTTTTGCAACATTGGCAGGCTTATTTAATGCTTAATAAAAACACTTCTAACTAGGTATGTTGCAATGACAATGGAACTAAGTCACTTTGCCTGACTTCTTTGAGTTATCCTAGGTAATTCACACGTTATTATGTATCTATGTATGGTAGTTTGCATAACTGTAAGCATGTGCATCAGTACGCAAACAAACTCACTTACCCACACATACTTTACCATGTATGACAATTGTAATCATGTACACCTGCATCGTTATAAACTTACACTGGGAAGGCAAGGACACACCACACTCTCTCACTCAGTGTGGTAAAACTGACTTAAGGTATATACAAATCACAATACCTATAGCATCATTAAGTTATATGTCTAAGTTTCACCGATGGGATAATGAGATAAGTAGCCTTTTCCTATGATATTAGAAGGTGTGGATAAGCTATCAGCTGGTGTTGCTGAAGCAGGACTACCGACAACAGCGCCATCTGTTGTCATCTTTTAAAGTTGCCCCCAAGAAGTTCTTGATGAAACTTCTGTCTTCACAAGTTCTGTCGCGTCTAGAAGCATCAACAAGCTTTGCACACAGTTTATATGTATTAAACTGTAGCAGAGAGGTGGTTAGAGAAGGCAAAATTCTAAAACCTATACTACGTCGGAATTGCTGATAAGAGGAGAGGTTGTGGTTGGTGGTGGGGGTTGGGCTGGCGTAATTGGCAGGGCTGCAGGGAGATTGGTAGGTCTTGCCTGGAGAATAAACTGTCTTGGACTCTAAAATTTTTCACACCACCTCAACGGTTCAAAGAGTAAAAAATAGGTTAGCAAGCTAGGAAGGCAGGAACACTTATTCTATCTGAATATAGCCACTGCCAGCCCACTGGTGCGAGCTGGCTACCCACCCTCCTCACACATTCCTCAGCCATATTAGGGCTAAGTTGCCACAGATGCTGGCACACTTTACTTGATTTGGTTGTAATTTCCAAAGCTGTTGCTAGCAAGATGCTATCGTTCACCTCTATGCACGACCAGGGTGTCTTTAGATGATCTGCTGCTTGTAGTAACTGCCTCTTCACGATGAAGCACTGTAGATAAATGAAATACAGGACTAGAGGAAGTGACGTTGTAGCCAGGAGGAAGGTGCCAGGGGAACTGTGCCTTGCCTAACAAGATAAAATCATATGTAAGAATTGCAAGATGTGGCTAAAAAAATTACCTTAGGTTTGTTAGAAGAGGTTTATAAGATAGGTTTGGTCAAAAAAAATATATTTTTTTTCATCCTTGTCAATGGAAAAAATATCGTTAGAAAAGTCCAGTTAGGGAAATTCAGCGTATTCGGCAAGTTAGGCACGCGCGCACACACACACACACACACACACACACACACACACACACACACACACACACACACACACACACACACATTCGAGCCCACTAAGCAGTGTTTGGTAAGGAAGAGGATATTTTCAATTTTATTTTTTTTTATTTTTTTAGTGTTATTACTGCAGTATTGTATAAATATTGATTATTTTACCTTTGTTGGGGAAATTTGTGCTGGGTACATCTAAGACTTGGGCAGGGAGCCTGCATATAAATTGTATTAGATTATATATATTACACAAGAAATACTGTTGACAGAATCTCTAAACAAGAGTTACTACAATATAGTAATGAAATATTACATAAAAACTAGTTTCAAAATGCTGTCATGGGTTGAAAATATGAATGTTATGCAGTATTAGTACAATACATACTGTAATTAACTATAGAAATGAAAAATCTTTTAATGATAGAAATGTACATGTGCACACGTGCACATGTACACAAATGCTGCATTGGATCAGGGAATACCTGACAGGGAGGCAACAACGAGTCATGGTACGCGATGAGGTATCACAGTGGGCGCCTGTGACGACCGGGGTCCCACAGGGGTCAGTCCTAGGACCAGTGCTATTTTTGGTATATGTGAATGACATGATGGAAGGAATAGACTCAGAAGTGTCCCTGTTTGCAGATGATGTGAAGTTAATGAGAAGAATTAAATCAGGTTGGGATCAGGCAAGACTACAGAGAGACCTGAACAGGCTGGACGCGTGGTACAGCAACTGCCTCCTCGAATTTAACCCCACGATTGCAAAGTCATGAAGATCGGGGAAGAGCAAAGAAGACCGCAGAGAGAGTATAGGCTAGGCGGCCAAAGACTGCAAGCCTCACTCATGGAGAAAGATCTTGGGGTCAGTATAATACCGAGTACGTCTCCGGAAGCACACATCATCCAGATAACTGCTGCAGCATATGGGCGCCTGGCAAACCTGAGAATAGCGTTTCGATAACTCAGTAAGGAATCGTTCAAGACTCTGTACAGTGTGTACGTCAGGCCCATACTGAAGTATGCAAGACCAGTTCGGAACCCACACCTGGTCATGCACGTCAGGAAATTAGAGAAAGTGCAAAGGTATACTAAAAGGCTAGTTCCAGAGCTAAGAGGAATGTCCTACGAAGAAAAGTTGAGGGAAATTGGCCTGACAACACTGGAGGACAAGAGGGTTAGGGGAGATATGATATCGACATAAAAAATACTGTGAGGAATAGATAAGGTGGACAGAGACAGGATGTTCCAGTGAGGGGACACAAAAACAACTGGAAACAATTGGAAACTGAAGACTCAGATGTTAGGGATGTTAGGAAGTATTTCTTTAGTCATAGTTATCATTAAGTAGGATAGTCTGGCAAGTGATGTAGTGTAGGCAGGTACAATACATAGTTTTAAGACGAGGTATAATAAAGTTCATAGAGCAGGGAGAAAGAGAACCTAGTAGCGACCAGTGAAGAGGCAGGACCAGCAGCTGAGTATCGACCCCTGCAACTACAATTAGGTGAGTACATTTACACATACACATGAACACACACACATATACATACACAAGAGGCAAAGTGTCTAATTGACATGTGCCTCTGACAACTAGTAACCTCACACACACACACACACACACACACACACACACACACACACACACACACACACACACACACACACACACACACATCAACGCACATCAACCAAATAACTGCTGCAGCATATGGGCGCCTAGCAAACCTCAGAACAGCATTCCGACATCTTAATAAGGAATCGTTTAGGACCCTGTACACCGTGTACGTTAGGCCCATATTGGAGTATGCGGCACCAGTTTGGAACCCACACCTAGACAAGCATGTAAAGAAACTAGAGAAAGTGCAAAGGTTTGCAACAAGACTAGTCCCAGAGCTAAGAGGTATGTCCTACGAGGAGAGGTTAAGGGAAATCAACCTGACGACACTGGAGGACAGGAAAGATAGGAGGGACATGATAACGACATACAAAATACTGAGAGGAATTGACAAGGTGGACAAAAACAAGATGTTCCAGAGGTGGGACTCAGCAACAAGGGGGCACCGTTGGAAGCTGAAGACATTGATGAATCACAAGGATGTTAGGAAGTATTTCTTCAGCCACAGAGTAGTCAGGAAGTGGAATAGTTTGGGAAGCGATGTAGAGGAGGCAGGATCCATACGTAGCTTTAAGCAGAGGAATGATAAAGCTCATGGTTCAGGGAGAGTGACCTAGTAGCGACCAGTGAAGAGGTGGGGCCAGGAGCTAGGACTCGACCCCTGCAACCTCAACTAGGTGAGTATATATATATATATATATATATATATATATATATATATGTCGTGCCGAATATGTAAAACTGGTCAATTAGCAAGAACTCATTTAAAATTAAGTCCTTTCTGAAATTTTCTCTTGCACGTTTAAAGATATATTTTTTTTTCATTAATGTTAATGTAAATTTTTTTAATTTTTCACCAAAAGAATCTTAGAAAACTTACCTAACCTTATTATAATAAGAGCAATTTATTTTAGCCTAACCCAACTAAATATATTTTAAATTCGTTTACAATAATTTAGTACTAAACAAACATAATCGAAAGATATTTTTTTCGTTAAGTTCAGAATGATTTTGGCGAAATTATTGCATACACAAATTTTCACTTGTTCTATATGGCAAGATGAGCGTTGCTATTTAAGCCAAGATCGCAAGTTCTGCCTATTCGGCACGACATATATATATATATATATATATATATATATATATATATATATCAATATACAAACATTGTCTCTACGTCCACAGCAGGACTCGAACCTCCTAACTCTGTATCAGAGTTCACAGTACTTTACCACGAGACTAGACCCGCGATAAGTATTACCACTTAGCCGAAGCTAAGAGATGTTTCCCCATACCCAAAGGGCACCGAGCTCATTTTGAAAGTTATTCCATCGAATCCTGCCACATGCAGTGGACAACGAAAGAGATTTGAAATGCTTAACACATGCTTAGCTTCGGCTAAGCGCCCATACTTATCGCGGGTCTTGTCTCATGGTAAAGTACTGTGAACTCTGATACAGAGTTAGCAGGTTCGAGTCCTGCTGTGGCCGTAGAGACAATGTGTGTAAATAATTTCGCCTGTTTGCGAATTGTTAAGCATAAATCAATGTATTTATTATATATATTATTTATATTATTTATATTTATAAATCAAGTCAAGTCATAAGGAATGACTGTCGATACATAAGAAATGTGGACGGGATGTTCGAACAGTGGTCCCGAGATTATAAGATCCAGCGCTTTTCCGCTGAGCTACCGTGTTGCTAAGAACATTGCTGTGTTGTGTCTGAACTAACAGCCACTTTCTGTAACCCAGCTGTCCTTTCTGATAGCCTTAGTAGCCTTCACAGTATATCCTCACCCCCTCAAAACCAGTCTGTTAACTCAGTTCCTAGACTGGGAGTTCGAGGAAGGTGAGGGTTTATCTGCTGTACAGTGAAAGTGGTCAACAGAGAGGCATTAGAGTGCAGCGAGTGATTAACTCTCTAAGGTTTACTATGCTGATAGTAGGAGCGTAAGAAATAAGATGAGCTAACATTAACTGCATGTGCAATTAATCTTAGCTTATAATATTGGTTTAACAGAGACCTGAAAGATAGAGAAATGCTACATATAAGGCTGTAAATTGTTCCACATGAGTAGCAAAAAATCTTGGAATTTGCTGAAATTTGCCCTCCACATCTGGTCTGGCTTACGCAAAAATTATACGATATCCTGCAGACATTTATAGAAGCAATTTTACTCAGAATTTGTTTTTCATTTTCCAGCCTATAAACCTTTATTGGAAGAGGGACTGTTTTCCAATAATCTGAAAATAAGTGAAGTTACTGCAGTGGGACAGAAGAGAGAACCCTGGACGTCACTTTCTACAGTGTTCAAGAGCATATTTGCAAAAATTCATCGTTTTCATAAATTGCTTTCCCTGTTTCCTGTTTGACTGGACGAACGAGGAAAGAAATATAATGATGTCTCACAGCTGTATATTACAGTTATACATACCACATTAGTATCTGAATTCACGAAGAGCAGGATGTTAAAAAGATTTATTGCTAGAAAAGTAATTGTAGCTAAACTCTCGAATAAAAAAAAAATATATGAAGTTCAGAAATTTATAAAAGAAAGAAGAAAAAATTATACCTGCAAGCCAAAAATACAGCATTTTATGTTAGCAGATAATACAATAATTTATTTACAACACTCTCCAAAGGCTATTTAAACAGCCGAAAAAAATGTGACGGAATATGACAGTTTAATCAGAAAACTTTTGATCTGTATTCTTTAATGATGATGAAATCGGTGACCATGGGGTTGTATGTGACTCTAAGATAGCATGTGACGCAAGATAAATTAGCAAAAAACAAACAAGCAGTTAAGATAAAGCAAGTCACCAGGAATACATGATTGATCAATATGAAACAAAATGGTTAAGATGAAATAACTGAGAAGCATTAAATAAGTGACCAAGATGAAATAACTGAGAAGCATTAAATAAGTGACCAAGATGAAATAACTGAGAAGCATTAAATAAGTGACCAAGATGAAATAACTGAGAAGCATTAAATAAGTGACCGAGATGAAATAACTGAGAAGCATTAAATAAGTGACCAAGATGAAATAACTGAGAAGCATTAAATAAGTGACCAAGATGAAATAACTGAGAAGCATTAAATAAGTGACCAAGATGAAATAACTGAGAAGCATTAAATAAGTGACCGAGATGAAATAACTGAGAAGCATTAAATAAGTGACCAAGATGAAATAACTGAGAAGCATTAAATAAGTGACCGAGATGAAATAACTGAGAAGCATTAAATAAGTGACCAAGATGAAATAACTGAGAAGCATTAAATAAGTGACCAAGATGAAATAACTGAGAAGCATTAAATAAGTGACCGAGATGAAATAACTGAGAAGCATTAAATAAGTGACCAAGATGAAATAACTGAGAAGCATTAAATAAGTGACCAAGATGAAATAACTGAGAAGCATTAAATAAGTGACCAAGATGAAATAACTGAGAAGCATTAAATAAGTGACCAAGATGAAATAACTGAGAAGCATTAAATAAGTGACCGAGATGAAATAACTGAGAAGCATTAAATAAGTGACCGAGATGAAATAACTGAGAAGCATTAAACAAGTGACCAAGATGAAATAAGAAACCAAGAAAAATTAAAATTAAGCGAACAATATAAAAATAAATAATCACTATATAAGCAGTTTTCTTAGCACATAAAAAAATTGATAACGGTTGGTTATTAAGTTCTCTCTCAGTATATAATACAAGCACAAGCACAAAATTATAGTTCTTAGAGAGACTTCTCCAGGATGACACTATATCTTCAACAATAACACGTATGACAGTGTAATGTCTGTGGCAGCAGCGCCTTGTTTAACTAATGCATTTTTTTAATTAAAAATTGCACTCGATTATTCATGATTAAAAACGGGAATTTTAAATATCTATTATTGCTTCTACAACACACCCGTTAACCTCGTATTTTTACTGTGTTCCGAGCGTTCATTCTGATCAAAAATTACAACATAACTTCTCAGACATTCAGTCAAATCAGGCATTACAACACCAGCGTGCCCCAGTCATTCACTAAGGTAGGTCAAGCATTACAACAACAGTGTATCCTTGACATTCAAGTGAAGAATTGCATCAACATTTTCTTGCATATCCTCTACTTTTGCCAGCTCTTCCCAGCTCAGTTCAACACTCACCTACAGCGCAGAAGTGTTGCTTCTCCGGTTGACGCGCACCTTGTGACACTTGGGTATGTTAGGTGGCTCAGCGTATCAGCAGAGGAAACCTTGTCCTTGATATATATCCGGTCATTTCTACCCCACTGCATTTTTCTCAGTTCATCAGTTCACTAGTCATCCTCCAATTGCTTGTTGATTTCTTCTTCATCTTCTTCCTTAAACTTTTATTTTAATCTTGCGATTTTTTAATTCCATTATTAATTTCTACTACTATTATTTTCATTATTTTTATTGTCATTCTTGTTGTTGCAGTCGTTTTAATATTACATTCACTGGGAAGCGTAAACACGTAAGTCGCACAGCGCTTAAGAGGGAGGCAATGAAGTCCAATCTAAGGAGAGGAAGGACAGCTCCAGTTCCTAGGACCAAGATCTCTTTAGCAGCATTATACAAGCGCCTACAGACGCATAGTTCCTGTGTTCACACACAACCCCGCTCTGAGGATCATTATCACGCTTATGATATACTTGATTACTTCCGGCAGTTCAGACCTCACAGCAAGATGGGAATCATGGTCGGTGAACAACTAAAATGCTCATCTACACTTAGGCTACAAAACCTGACACACACTAAGCTACTTGACTGTTTTTTAGTTAACTCTATAACTAATTTAAACTGTGGAATATTCCTTGAAGTTAAAGACTAGATTGTTTATCACTTTTACATGTTAGATGTTTAGCGATTTTTCAGATAGTCGAGATGGAAAGTTTTGGGTACCTTTAATGATACACATTTCTGAAGGACGTATTAAGAAGCCCTGGGTGAAAGCAAACTCTCAAAGGAAAGATTATATATATATATATATATATATATATATATATATATATATGCAAAACAACCACTCTGAAAGAATAGAGAAATTCCAAGCGCTTTCGTGACTACTCACATTATCAAGGAACTATGAAAGTAAAGCATCAAAGGAAGCTATATAAGGGGTCTGGCCAACACCTCACTATCAGATCCCACAACGGTTAAACACCTGACACGCGCCGGCCCAACTGGACAGGTCCTTTGCACAACTCACCAACAAACTATTCTACACAAGAAAATTTAAAAATTATTATTTGTCCAGTGTATTATTAAATTCTTCCCAAATTCTATTAATTATAAATTGATTTAATTTATATAAACCAAGGGAAATATTCATATTATTGTCAAAACTGCTTTTTATGAAACAAGATTCAATTATATTCCTGTCGACCATGGACTTGCTTGATACTACTTTCTCAACTTTTTGAAAATCAATTGGATGGTTAAAATCTCTTACATGAATAAATAGAGCATTGGAATCTTGTCCAGTTCTAATGCTATATTTATGCTGTTTTAATCTTAGTTCGAGATTTTTACCAGTTTGACCGTAATAAACTTTATCGCAAATTTTACAAGGAATCTTATAGACACGTTCATCAGCATTTTGGGGGAATTCTTTATCAAAAGTTTTTTTTACTGTATCAAGATTTTTGAATACAACTTTAATATTAAAAGTCTTAAGAAGAGAAGGCATATCAACCAAGTTTTCATGGTAAGGGAGAACCAACATATTTTTAGTTGAATAAGGCTGGTTGTCCCTTTATGGATTGTAAAAAGTATTTCTAGCAACTTTAAAAGATTTATCAATTACATTTGTTGGGTTTTTTAAATCATTACCTATTTCATAAATTTTGGATATTTCCTCATCTATGAACTCAGGACTACAAATTCGTAAAGCTCTCAAAAACATTGATGAGAAAACAGACAGTTTGACTCTATCTTGATGCGAGGAATAATAGTGGACATAGGAACAGTTATTTGTAGGTTTTCTTAGGGTCGAGGCGCGTTCCCATTGCTGATATAAGAACTGTTTGGAGGAAGTCCCCGGAGTGAAGTGCGCTCACAACCTGGAGACGGGCAGTCTCCCTATCTGATGTTGCAGCCCTGAGCATGTTGGCAAGCACCTTTTCACCGATCGGGGCATCCCAGCTTGACTGTGAGCCAGTGCTGCACTAGGGTTTGGTGCTGGAGCAGCAAGAGTCTCCCATTCAGTGATGGCACTGGCATAGTTAGGGTCCTGTATTCCTGCTGAGTCACTGAGGTTATCAGGAAGAATTTGTCTTTTAACTCATTTGATGCTATGGAAGAGGATAGGAAAGCTGGTAGAGCAATACGTATACAATATATATATATATATATATATATATATATATATATATATATATATATATATATATATATATATATATATATATATATATATAATGTTATAAATAAGAATGTGAAAAAATAGTATTGATTTTAATATTAATAATAGTTCAGGATTATGTAAATTTGATTTATTTTTAATTAACAGAATTTGTAAGGAATTTAAGCTATGCCTAACTTGTCAATCAGAAATTTCACTTGACATGTTACCCACGTGTAGCACGAATCTTCGATGGCTTAACATGAATTTACAAATGACTGTTTTGTGTTAATAGTGATTTTAGTATGTGCACCTTACCTGCAGGATGGGCATTCGAGGTCTTTTCTCCCTTTAAGGATGGCTATAAGACATGGTCTGCAGAATGTGTGACCACAGGCAGGATGAGCAACGGTTGGTGATCTCAGTTGTCAAACTTATTACACACACACCACAATACTTCCAAGTGGCTTCCATTTTTTTCTGAAAGACGACAGTCATGGGTGTTCCATGATACCTGTATTACTCATTTTAAGTTCATGTAACACATGTTACATTCCAGTGTTCCTCAAGCGACCTTTTATCCAAACCCCAGCAAAGTTCGTCATTAAACAGGACAAGGTTTCCTGATGCGCGTCAGATGACCATAAGCTGGCTCTTTTGGTTATCTGACTGAGGCCTTTAGTTGGCTTACCGGTCTACCAATTTAAAAATTATGGTAAACACCTGTGACGGATTTGCAGCATATTATTTTAAGCAGATTTTTCTCGCGCTATTAGCATTTAGTTAGTCTTCTAAATTTACCCCGTTTAAAAAAATTTAATATCAGTTAACACCAGTAAATGCAGTAATACGAAATTAATAAAAAAGAGAGTAAATATACAACAAAACCAACATTCACACTTAGTAAAAGTTTTCACCTCTGGAAAAAAATCATTATTTAAAATGGTGAGATCCGATAGGTAGCAGTGGCATGAAAATATAGGTTCTATAATGACTGACCACAAATTAAACAGTACATAAATTAAATCTGCGCTATGTGCCAGTTATCTCGTACTTAGTATAATGGAAATACCACATGCGGGGATAGAACATTCTTGACAAATAGTTTGGATCCACAAATAGACATAAACCGACAAATTTTAAATGGCAAAACAGATTCTAGACATGGGCTACAATGACGGCTTATCTTAATAATGTCTGCTCTGGCTATTCTTCACGGAGCTTTCTAGAATCCAAACGGTAGGTTACAACTGCAGCACGAAGCCAGCCTCTTCTCGCCCGTGGCATTCGTGGTGACAAGTTTATTGGCCTCGAACGACTTTGACGAGCCTAGGCTAGTTACATTTACAAAGAACAAAAAAGGAACAATACTGTGACTGGAACAATACACAAATATTGTTTATGACGACGTTTCGGTCCGACTTGGACCATTTATAAGTCACACTAACACACTAAGAAGTGGGAGCCAGTACATATAGAAGAGGACGGGACAAGGAGCGGAAGGAAGGGGATAAATAATGTTAGACGAAATGCTGATGGTGGAAATAGTAGAAGTAGTAATGGTAGCACTAAGTAGAGGGAGGAGTGGTAGTTGTTTGGGGTGATAAAGTATGAATGTGGTAACACTAAAAGAAGAATTTTAGGAAGATGATTAGCCGGATTATAGTCCTTGAAGCAGAAAGTACATTACCTTCACTGAAGGAGAAGTGGAGATGTTCCTGCTCTGAGCATCATCCAAATTGTGATCACACTTCTAGCAAGACGGCAGTTGGTAGTTTATACTTACTGATGACGAAATAACGCCCTCAGAATCCGACACATTGAAGTTTTTCTTGAACCACAGAAACTCCCAGCTACTATGGTAGTCGTGGATTCACTGGAAGGAGCCTGGCTTATCAGTGGTTGGCGATATCTGTACTGATATAAACTTAGTTATAAGAAGAGATTTCATAATCACTGCGCCTCATGTACTTACCATGTTGTTATAAGCTCACCTAAATTTGAAAACTGCAATAAAGAGTAGTCTTCTAATAGCCATATTAGGTACAGCATTTCCTCATACCTCCTCATTCCAGTCTTTCCCTCACACTTACACGGGTACACAGCTGGGAGCTACAGTCATGGACGAGTCATAAAGGTGTCCGGAAATATTTCTTCATTCTCCGAGTTGTCAAGAATTTAAATGACCGAGACGAAGAAGTGATGGAAGCAGGTTCTATGTATAGAATTAAGTTCAAGCACAACATGGACCATGAGGCATAGGATGGACTTTATCTGGCAAAATCGGCAACTTAACTCATAAAAAGTAAGTTATGAGGACTCGACCCATGTAACCACATATAAGTACGTAACCGATAAATACCCCCCCCCCACACACACAAACACGTACACTCTCCTTCATGGAAAAAATACACCGTTATATTCTAGGAACTGAGAAATCATTGTTATCTGATGATAATGTGACCAGCAGATCACTATCTTTCACTGATTCTTAACTCTCAGAAAAGTTCCAATTACAGGAATTTCAAAGTATTAGATATAATTTGTACTGAATTCTATCATTTGTATAAAATTCATTGAGAGGCTTTTACCCTTAGGAAACATAGAATTCCTGTAGAATAGGAAAAGTGGGGAGAAATTGTATTTGCTCCGAGTAAGGTATCGACAGCTTTTTATTTTTGGATAAAGAGCTTGCTTGTAGCCCTTGTATATTTTCAGTATTTGTTATAGAATGTACCTGTCTAGTCCAAAAAGTTGGGTGTTTCATTCATTACCCTTAACTGTTGGAAAAGAAACTAGATCATACTGACGAAACACTTGTATGCTTTACCTCAGCTCTTATCGTTTTGGCCTCGTGAAGGTTGATAGCTAGCTGACTGGCGCTGTTTCAGAACCCATTATGTGTTTTAAATTTATTTCCGGTATGTCACGAATAGTGTGTGTTAATATCTGATGTTTATTCACTTTTGTGTCAACGAGTAATCCATGTTTTCTTTTCTTCAATACGATATGTCACTCTACTTTCGGGGTTCCCTCTCTTGGGTGAACCCCCTGAGGGTACGTTCACTGAATAAAAAGCTTAATTTTTGAGTTTAGTTTGTTCACCGCAGTACTGTATTTGGTTCAGTTTGTGAGTCAAAAATTTGAAATTTGAGTTCTTCATCTTCAAAGGTGATATTACTCTTGTTGGGGCGCAAAATTAATCAAACATTTCCTAGGGGTGCGAGGCATAGGAAAGGTTTGGAACCCCTGCTCTGCTTAATCTATTAACCTGATATGAATCAGGAAGTGATGTGCCTAGCTCGTACTATCTCGTTACTATCTCGTCAATCACCTTTTCTGTTTTGGGCGACTCCCATTAATTAAATGTCGAATAAGGTTAAATTCTGAGCATTGTTAGCAAGTCTTCATTTCTTCAGAAAATTTAAAAGAAAAAGTAGAATAAACCCTGCTCGATATGATTTACAAACTGAAATCAAGAATTATGTTGTCACTCAACACACTCATCACACAGAAGGGTTTTCTTTCATGCCCCATCGCACATGAGTTTCAAATTAGTTAATAAAATCTTCAGCCTGTGCTGGTAGAATTTAATAAAGTCTTCCATTATTGAGTCAGTAGATATGTGAGCTTTAAAGGTTTCTTTCCAACATAGCTGAAGTTACTTTTACTTATGGTTTACTGTTCTGAATGGCATATCAAGTGCATATTTTACTTTAATGCCGAACGATTAGATTTAGATTTTGCCACTCCATTTCCATCCTGTGGACTGTAACGCAAGAGCATATTGATAAACAAAAGGCCTAGGTACTAGGCCCCAAAAGCGTTAACAGGAGGACATCTGGATTTGTATCTACAATTCAGTTATCTGCTACAAACAAATTTAAGAAATTTGCTTAATATATCAGGTATCTTGTTTTCATTAATAAGATTTCTTGATATGTCACATAGGTTATTACACTATCTCTACATTACACAATAAGTGGACAATTAAGCACTTATTATTCAAGATAGTGAACATAGGGCTGGTCACATACATTGAATTTGGTTTGAGCATCATCTGAGTGTCGCCCAAACTGCCAGAAGTACTCGTAACCAAGCCGAAGCCTGGTCACTACAACATCAGTCAGTCTGTTCACATTGCAAGTTGTTCCATAAACGTACTTATCTACGTTCATATTATCATAGGCTTCTAACTGCATTTCTATAACAAGAGCCTTCAGTGATGACACAGAATCAGTAATGATGATAGACTTAAGCTCAGTGTCATAAGTTAGCTTTAGCACCAATAGGTTGGCAAACAATTCAGTTTGCAGTGTAGATGCCCATTTGTTAATTCTTATACCTTACTCAACAAAGTTGCTACTAAAAAAAAACCATACCACGGGTGGGGTTTGAACCCTCGATCAGAGAGTCTCTAAACTCCAGATCGTATGGTTTGTTTGCAATCGTGTCATTACGATTTCGTGAGTCAAGTTAAAGTTGCCATTGTTCTTAACTAGGGAGGTGGCAACAAGAGCAGATGCATACCTACCAGTAGACTCCTCCTTAGTTCATTGCATATAGCATGTAATAAATTATTACTACTAATTACGTGAAAAATTTCTTCTTCAGGGATTGCTAGTAACGAGTTTATTGGGAGGGGTTTGCAGGTATGTGATATTAAATGAACACATCTTTCATGGAGGGGTGAAATGGATTTGTCGACAATTCGTGCAAATTATAAAACTTGATATACTGCATGTTTTCACAATCCAAGTACAGTGTTAATCTCAATAATCCAATCACCGATACTTGAGACACCAAGTTTCTTCCTCATATTAAGAATCTTGGTAGATTTGGGATATGCAAGAAAAGTTATGTGGGTTTCAATTCTGTGGGCATTAACTCCAAGGGTCGGAGAGAACATTTTCTAGCTAATATCAACATGGGAGCAGCAATATCAATTAAAGACCTCGCATAGGCGATGTACATCATTCTCACTATCATCACATTAGCACTATAGTTGGGGTTGTAGCCAGCAACAGCTTTGAGACCATTTAGCCTATCTTTGCATTTCTTATTTAGTTGTGCTATTGTGGATTAATTAAAGGGTACATTTACACTTAAGTATCTGTATGATTTTACGTAGCTAATGTTTTAGGATCTTCCTTTAAGTCTCTTTGGTTTGATGATATGTTTACGTTGAGTTAAATAGGATGGATCCATGTAGAGAGAGTATCCAAAGATTATGATGCTGTTACTGATGGCGGAGCAGCTTAATACCTCCATAAGTTGTATTAGGTGGATCATTGATCACATCATCATTCTGTTCTACAAACACATAGTTATGTGAATTATTTCTAAATTGGATCCTTGCCTTAGAATGTTTCTTTACTTCTTCCACTAGCCATGCACACATGAAACTATGTTGTCAGGGAAGTTCAGCCTAACACATTCTTCTTTTGAAGAAAAACACAATTGTTGCACGTTTTGTGTCACACAGCCTACGAATCATGTGAGCTTGACTCTAGCTTTCCCCTCACTTTTCCTTTTCTTACTTTTAAACACCTGAAAACAGTCATCATTTCTACTACCTGTAGGAATATGTTCCTCTATGAAAGTTGCCTTGTCTGCCAGTGATGAACTCATGCAAGACTCACAACACAAGTATTTCTCATTCACGCCTCCCCCCTCCCAATAGCTAATGCAAGAGGTAATATTGACTGTAAAGTCAGAAATCTAACATAGATTATATGAAACAAAGGGGGTTCAAATTTAATGAGCACTAACAATTAACTCAACGTAGGCTTCTACTACATAATGCTATACACACCTCACTCAAATTACAGAGACTTCGTGTATGGAAGCCAATGAAAAGGCACATATTATTAATGTTATAGACAAGGTGTTGCACCTAAGCACAAATTACAAATATGGAAAGAAAAAATCATTAAAAAATACAAGAGGTAAAATTGTCCATAAAATCAGAATTCATACATCACATGAAGCAAAGGGATTCAGACTCAAAGATCACTTTCACTTAACTCGGTTCAGTCTACTGCAAATATGATACCTCACTGAAATAATAATGTTGCAAACATCACAAAGAATGGTGAAGACAGAGTCTTACACCTATGCATAAATTACGAAGAAAGAGATGAGTCGTCTTGCTCTGTTTTCTATTCTGTGAAGAAATCGTGAAACGGGGGACTGGCTATATAAATATATATATATATATATATATATATATATATATATATATATATATATATATATATATATATATATATATATAATATACAATGATCTCTGGCTGAAGGAGACTCGAACCTACGAACCTTAGAACAAGGTACGCAGTTCTATACCAATCTACCCACACTGGACAAAACCTTGGCGTGTAGCTTGCGTTGATAAATTAGACACATGTTCAACTCTTGGGTATCTTTATTAAGGAAACGTTTCTCCACACAGTGGCTTCATCAGTCCATACACAGGAGAAACGTGTAGGTTCTGTGAACCATTCATCTACACTCCTGTCAAACACTGCAACTTCTTGGGATCTTAATACTTGGGAATTCTTCGCTTGTCTAACCCTTGGTCACGACCTACTTCCACATTGGGCAAATGTGACACCACCTACGACTGCTGCACCTCTCCTGCCTACGGTTTATAAGCTGCTTCTCCGCACATATGCCGTATTCTATTCAAGATTGATGGACTGACCACATCGACTCAAGGTTGAGGGACTGATTACCTCATTCTCCTCCTGCTCTTTAAGTTTATCCTGTGCCACTGTGTGGTGAAACGTTTCCTTAATAAAGATACCCAAGAGCTGCACATGTGTCTAATTTATCAACGTGTCGGTTCTGTGAACCATTCATCTACGCAAATGCAGTTTAACTTCGTAATTCGCCCCGGGGATTATCTTATTTTCTTGTGGGAGATACAAATTAACAAAATATGAATGCCTTATTACACTTAAGTTCCACTTTGGTAGTATTGTATTATCTCGTTTTACCTGTGAAACACTTTTGTCGGGGAAGGAACTCGTATTATCCATAACTGCAAAGTTTTCTCTGAAGCACAAGTTTCTTTCCAGAACATGTTGTCGTGGGTCTTTTGTTTAATAAAGATTGTGATTATTAGTTCGCCTTTGCAAACATGCCTCTGGAACACTTAACTGAAAGGAATTTATCCATGGAGTCTCTTTTGTTGTCAGCAGGAACACCGCTTGAATTAAGTTAAATCTATATCTGCGTAGTACTTAAATAAATGAGAGGGAGGGAGGGAGAGGAAGAGGGAGAGGGATGTGGAGGTGGAGGTAGACGTAGACGTTAGGGTTAGAGGGATAATTTGGGCTGGGAAAGGTCAAATGTCCTGGATATCTAAGTTTATGGACAAGTCATCAGTGCAGGTAGGAGAAGAGTATGACTTATCTCCTTGTTTGAGATACAGTACATGGACTAGTGTTTATCGTGAGATAAGACAGAGAGATTTTAATACGAATTAATGAGAGAGAGTTCAGATTTGAATCTAAGATTATTTACTAAGATAACTTTTGAAAGTCAATCTTTATAAGTTGTCTTCTGTATATCTGTGTTTCCATATACAATATTACATTATAATAATTAATTTATCTGTGTATGAAAATTTTTATATTATCTTAATCAGGAATAACAAAAGTCCTGTACCGTGTTGAATACTAGCATAATTTTTAAATGGGTGGACCGGTAAGCCAGTGGTAGGCCTCGGTCAGATGACCAAAAGCTGCAACGACGGGTTATCATCTGACTAAGACCCGCGTCAGGAAACACCTGTCCTGTTTCCTGACTAACCTTACCTAACCTAACTGAGGAATAAAAATAATTAAAGTCATGTGTGTGTGTGTGTGTCCGAGCTCCTGGCCCCGCCTCTTCACTGATCGCTACTAGGTCACTCTCCCTGAGCCGTGAGCTTTATCATACCTCTGCTTAAAGCTATGTATGGATCCTGCCTCCACTACATCGCTTCACTGTGTGTGTGTGTGTGTGTGTGTGTGTGTGTGTGTGGTCTGTATTTACCTCTACTTGGCTTAACATTACCTTCTTCCACAGTCTACCTCTACTCTTTATTTACTATTTTTTTCTTGTCTTATGAAGGTTTTAAGTTTATGGTATAAAGACGAATGAAAAATATGTGATACGATTGGGTGCGACGGGTCAGAGGAACTTATGACCGACTTAGCCATCCAGATATATCTGTATCCTCTTCATTGGTATCCAGTAAATGCAAAAAAATATAGATGTATGATCTGGAAGACCTAGTGAGAAGGCACCGAGTCTGGCCTTGTCATGGAGCGCAAAACATATTCTGGCCATAGAGGCCCAAATATATCCTGACCATAGTAATACTGGCCATAGCAATACTGGCCATAGCAATGCTGGCCATAGCAATACTGGCCATAGCAATACTGGCCATAGCAATGCAACCCCCCACTTCTTTCTTCAGCTCTGTCTAAACTCACAAGTTACGAAATGCTTTTTTTTTTAAATATCCTGAACTCTACATAGCGCCTCGGTATCAGTCACATGACAAATTTCAGCTCAATAATGGACCGAAGTCAACTCACTACTAATATTGGCCTAGTCTTTGCTGACATACAACTCACCACTGTGCAAATCATTTAACTGTTTGTATATGTGAGCTCGCCTCTAGAACGGGTAAGCTCACAACAGGCACTAATCAACTGTTACATTCCTTCCGTAAATTCTCTTTTAGAAGCAGACACAAAAATACTGTTTTTAATGAGAAGCAATAAACAGGTGATGATCATAGAGCTAATGGAGAATGTGAGGTAATCAGGGATGATCCAAGAACTGCTTCAATTCCTTACATTTTAACCCCTTTACAATAACCAAGGCACTCCCACTCCCCATAGCGGAAGATGCAGATGACACATTAAAATATTGTGCCCAAAAGAATAAATGAAAATCAACATTTATAGCACGCAACACCCAAAAGTTTATATTCTACGCTCAAAAGTTTATTTTGATATTAAACTTATAAATTCCTCAGTGAAGAAGCAAAGCCAATGTCCATAAAGAAGTTGTGTCCAGCCACCAGAGTTTAGGGGCCGGGGCAGTTGTGTAAAAGTTTGAGCTTTGTTGTATATTGTTTTTATGGTGGCAAAATTGTGTGGCAGAGGACTATTGGCTCGAGAATCCTGGGAGGATATTGGGGTCGACGAGATGGTTGTGTGTGTGTGTGTGTGTGTGTGTGTGTGTGTGTGTGTGTGTGTGTGTGTGTGTGTGTGTGTTTACTTACCTATTTGTGGTTGGACTCCCTGCTCCATGAGCTTTCTTGTCTCTCTCCTTAAAGCTGTGTGCGCGCATTTGTGACTGATGGGGGTCGAATCTCGGCTTCTGTCCCTGCTTTTTAACTACCCACTTGCTGAATGTACTCTTTGCCCGTGGACCCAGTCAGATATAGTTTTAAATTTGGGTGGATCCTGCATCCACCACCTCCTCCTAAGGGACATTCCAATTATTGACCATACTGTGATTGTAGTAGTAGTTCCTGGCTCCCACTATGACTCGTCTACCTTACCAAGTTTTCATACTTATTACGTATGTTTCTATCATCACACACACACACACACACACACACACACACACACACACACACACACTCACTGTGTACGTTAGGCCCATATTGGAGTATGCGGCACCATTTTAGAACCCACATCTAGACAAACAAGTAAAGAAACTAGAGAAAGTGCAAAGGTTTGCAGCAAGACTAGTCCGAGAGCTAAGGGGTATGTCCTACGAGTAGAGGTTAATGGAAATCGACCTGACGACACTGGAGGACAGGAGAGATAGGGAGGGACATGATAACGACATATAAAATACTGAGAGGAATTTACACGTGGACAGAGACAATGTTCCATAGATGGGACACAGCAACAAAGGGATACAGTTGAAAGCTGAAGATACAGATGAATCGCAGGGATATCAAGAAGTATTTTTTCAGTCACAGAGAAGTCAGGAAGTGGAATAGCTTGGGAAGCGATGTAGTGGAGGCGGAATCTATTCATAGCTTTAAGCAGAGGTATGATAAAGCTAATGGTGCAGGAAAAGTGACCCAGTAGCGGCCAGTGAAGAAGCGGGGAAAGGAGCTATGACTCGACCCCTGCAACCACAACTATGTGAGTACAACTTTGTGAGTACACACACAAACACCACACACACACACACACACACACACACACACACACACACACACACACACACACACATACACAAATATTAATATTGTAAGTTTTTTTGATTCCCTGAAAAAAAAACCGGATATAATTCATTGTTCACATCCAAAAAAAAAAAAATGTTTCACATGTGCAGTAATGTTTGTCAGTTATAATGATACTATAATCTGGCAATCACATTTTCCCAGAGACAAGCCCTGACCGACCCACTTAAATGGAAAATATCAAATTATTTGGAAAAACAGTAACTGTATTTGTGACTGAGGGCGACATTTTACTGCAGAATAAATCCTGTAATGACTGTCATTTTCATTCACCGTAACAGGTATTACCTACAAAATTTACATTGTTTTATTACGTTTTAGAAGTCAACAATCTTGAAAACATCAACATTGACATTGAAATCAATAAGTATTGACAGTGACATAATTTACTGCGTACCGTAACAACTCCAAGAAATATAATTTACGTAAAATTATTATTAAATAATTTTCTATGCTGATTTTGTTTAAAGAAAACCCACACTTAGCGACGTCTTGCTCTGTAGCGAAACGTTGTTTCAGTTTTCTTCTGCTTTATGTGAATCTGGTTTCATGTTTGTCAGCAGTGTCTTCACACTTGTCAGCAGTGTCTTCATATTTGTCAGCAGTGCCTTCATATTTGTCAGAAGTGTCTTCACACTTGTCAGCAGTGTCTTCACACTTGTCAGCAGTATCTTCATATTTGTCAGCAGTGCCTTCATATTTGTCAGCAGTGTCTTCACACTTGTCAGCAGTGTCTTCACACTTGTCAGCAGTGTCTTCATATTTGTCAGCAGTGCCTTCATATTTGTCAGCAGTGTCTTCACACTTGTCAGCAGTGTCTTCACACTTGTCAGCAGTGTCTTCATATTTGTCAGCAGTGCCTTCATATTTGTCAGCAGTGTCTTCACACTTGTCAGCAGTGTCTTCACACTTGTCAGCAGTGTCTTCACACTTGTCAGCTTTGTCTTCAGTCTTGTCAGCAGAGGTTTATATAAACTGAAGAGCTGTTGGAGTGTGAGCAAGGTAATGAAGGGATTCAGGGAAACCGGGTAGTAAATCTTGAATCCCGGAGATTAGAAGAACAGTGCCTGAGTTTTGGAGGAGAGGTTTGAGAGACATCTCAACTGCAGTTTGGAGAGACATCTCAACTGCAGTAT